>NW_024616586.1:0-1524 GCF_008729295.1 Plectropomus leopardus
TCTTCAAATGACATCAAAAACCCACCCTCTGATCCCATGAGATCCCCTATTGTTTTTAAACCTTTTTTGGCCCACTTCCTAAAACCAGGGTCTGCTCTGCCTGGAGGGAAAAAATGGTTACCCCATATCGGGCTGAAGCGTGACAGAGAAGAGGATTCACCTAAATACTTCTTAACCTGATACCAAATTGTAATCATATTTCTGACTATAGGATTTTTTTGTCTTTTTTTTTCAACATTTTGACTTTTGCTGAGTATATGTACCGGTGGGGAGGGGAAGAGGGACTGAGCAGTTTTCAATATTCATCCAAGGTTGGAGAGACTTATCTGTAAAATAATACATCATCGTCCTCAATTGAGCTGCCCAATAATACCAAAGTGGATTGGGGCACTTTAGGCCTCCTCTATCATACAGTAGGTACAAGAGTGATAAACGTAGCCTCGGTCGTCTATTATTCCACAAAAAACGTATGAAAATTTTCTTTAGGAGTGAGAATAAATTAACAGGAGGTGGCAATGGGATGTTCTGAAACAAATACAGAAGTTTGGGCATTATATTTAATTTAAGAACATTAATTCTTGCTATAAGTGACAAGGGCAAGGAGTTCCATCTATCTATAGAGGAAGTAATTGAGTCTACCATGGGGGTGTAGTTAACCCCAACAATGTCATTTATACATGGTACTATCCTAATCCCCAGATATGTAAAACAGTCTACTTTTTTATTTTTTTTTGAAATTATCTTTTTATTCAGAAAGGCAGACATCCATCACATACACCATTTCATATATACATTAACTCAGTTTGTCAAAGATACAGTGATGTTGTATACACTGCCCTTCTGGAGCTTTCTCCCACGGGCCCAAACCATTCTAGGCGGGAGTAATAACACAAAAACAACAAAACCGGGGAGCGCACCCCTACATGTAGTCGATACTCACTCTGTTCACAAAAAAAAAATTAAAATAAAAATAAAAGAGGATGGGTTCACACAAAGCATAAGTATAATCAGATAAAATCAGCTCTGATTGGTTTTACATACTCAGTCCAGTTGGTCCAGATCTTATAAAAAATTTCTTTCTCAACCTTGAGGGAAAAAGAAATCTTCTCCATAACATAAATCTCATAAACAATTTCAATCCATTCGTCGATGGTGGGAGATTCCACTTTTAACCATTTCCTAGTGACACATTTCTTACTGGCTGCCAACAGTATGGTCAGCAGTTTTTTGTCTTTTATGTTCCATGTTCAAACGTTATATTTCCCAAGAACATAGTTTCACATTTTAATGGGATGTTCACATTAAATATATTTTTAATATGTTTGTGGATCTCTTCCCAGTAGGATTTTATTACTTGACAGTCCCAAAAAATATGGAAGTGGTTGGCTCCATTAGACCCACAGAGTCTCCAACAAGCATCTCCGCTACCCTGATGACGTTTCTGACTGGGTGTGATTAAAAATCTTGTTATACTTTGCCAACAGAACTCCCGCCAAGTGTTTGACCCGGTTGAGATCCATTGTA
>NW_024616587.1:0-2325 GCF_008729295.1 Plectropomus leopardus
CCTTCCAGCGCCTGGTCCGTGAAATCGCTCAGGATTTCAAGACCGACCTGCGCTTCCAGAGCTCCGCTGTCATGGCTCTGCAGGAGGCCAGCGAGGCTTACCTGGTCGGCCTCTTTGAGGACACCAACCTGTGCGCCATCCACGCCAAGAGAGTCACCATCATGCCCAAAGACATCCAGCTGGCCCGTCGCATCCGCGGAGAGAGAGCTTAAATTATCTGCTGCTCCACAAACCACAACGGCTCTTTTAAGAGCCACCTCACTTCACTAAGAGCTCAGTCCTAAATTATTGATTTGCTATTGATAAAGCATTAATAAGTAAAAACACGTACACATACAGCAACCATATGTCAACTCTCAAAGAACTCAGCGCCAAATTATTTAAAAAAAAAAAAAAAAAAAAAAAAAGTCGCTGTCCAGGGTCCTGTTTCTTTGTTTCAAAAGCCCAATCTATTTAATTTCCACATGATTTGAATGAGCAACACGGCTTAACATCTGCTGCAAAGCGACAACACCATACAACAAATGGACATGAAACAAAGTGATAACATAGCTACAACAACCAATAAATATCTCTTAAGAGGCACTCTCTAATATGAATACGTCTCACACACACACACACACACACACACACACACACACACACACACATATGTATTATTGCTAATGACTGTAAAATTTAGCTGGGAAAATGAACAAATTAAAATATATACTCATCCTTGGAGAAATTTGGATTTTTATATATTTATCAGTCACAAATCAGGTGAGTGAAGTGTACTTGCCAATATTTCTTTGGAAAACTTGTTTTGAATTAGCAGCACATTCTTATTTTTATGCTGCTGGGTAGTCTGGTTTATATCACGCTAACGGGCAACTTTGGTTGGCTCAAGTGCAGTTCATTCATTAATTGTGCAACAACAACAGCAGCAACAGACGAAGTTCGCCTAACATCATGTGCCAGCTTTTTGTCTCAGGTCGTCATCCTCTGGACTCCTCAGTTACATTTTCCAAGCTCTTGTTGTATTTTGTCAATTTTCCTTCCTATCTGCCTGCAGCCTTTTTCAGAGCATAACACGAATCATCCATTGTTTTTTGTTTTTTGTTTGCCAGGGGTCATCTTTCCTGCCTTCATTACTTTTGTCACTGTTTTACTTTATATATGTCCCTTATTTGTTTTTCTTTTATTATTATTATTAATTGAGGGAGACTCAACTTTTCTTGGGGGTCACTTTTGCAAAATGACAAGGGGCCAGTCGCAGCAGCCCCATACATGTTTATAGGATTTTAGGACATTTCTAGGATATTTGGACATTTCTCCAATTTAAAGACAGTTATAGGCTTTTGGGACATTTCTAGGATTTTAGGACACTATGGACTTAGCGAGGACCTCTGTCGGAGGGTGCAGCGGATCCTCCAATCGGCACTTTTTGTTTTATAAACAAACTTTATGTTAATGCTGGTTTATGCACTATACAATACTAAAAGTACAGCCTACAAAAACTATTCTCAGTGTGACTCACTTAATCTTCATTGTGAATTTCTTTAAAAAATGGTTCGGGGAGGGATCCAGCCCTCTATCAGGGGCCAGATTTGGACCGTGGGCCATGAGTTAAATATCACTGATGTAGGTACTGTGTCCAAAGGGCTACTTTTGGTACCAAAGGTACTATACCGGAAGCTTTTGACAGATCGCAGCTTTACTGGCTCTGTGACCCTCTTCAGCATGTGGCCTCAGGTATTAGCATTTCAATAGTCATCAGGATTAGACAGATACCTCTAACAAGAGGACCCCCAATTGTCCATGTGTGTGATTTCACACCTTCACCTGCCAGAGTCATTCCTTCAGACACTCCCTCCTCAGTTTCCACCTCAATTTGTATTTGGGGGAAGTGTGACGTTTGTATCATAATGCAGCTGGTGGCCTTTCAGTGGTACATATGTACAAAAGTACATACAAAATAATAACCTGAACAGTGCTACTTGAACTTATGAGGTAGATCTGACAAAATTACTATTATTTCAATTTATATGGAAATGTAAGTCTGTTGTTTTAGACAAGCCTCACATCTCAGGGAGGTGATAACATACCAGAAATTGAAAAAAGTTTATATCAGCTCATGTCAGATTTTCTCATGAGTTAACTTATCATTCAGAATGAGAGCAAGGTGACTCATTCGGTCACTAAAGATATGCTATTGCATCACAGAGTCATTTATTCACACAAAATTTGAGCTCTGCGATGACGCTATGACGCATGAGTGCTGCTGTGAGAACATGATACACACAGAGAATCAACCATCGATCTGTTTTTAAAGCGCTCAGCGCC
>NW_024616588.1:0-1416 GCF_008729295.1 Plectropomus leopardus
CATTTCTTACCAAATTCTTGCAGTTTGTTGGAATTTTTTGACAAGTTAATTGCCCCCTCCCTTTTTAAATGTATAACAAAAATGTATTCATTATTTTTTTTTTTTTGCTATTTCTACGTAATTTCCTCTATCTTCTTTTCTCTCTTCTTTTCTTATTTCCTCTCTTTCTTTTCTTGATCTCCTCTGTCTTCTTTTCTTTTTTCTCTTCTTTTCTCTCTTCTTTTCTTTATTTCCTTCCCCTCTCTCCGTCCTGTTGTTCAGACTCTGGTTCTGCTTTCTGTTCACTCACTGCTGTCATTAGATTTAATCTGGTTATTTACATCAGCCGGCTGACCTGCTTCACCCTGCTGCTGCAGCCGGCCGACGTGTGTGTGTGTGTGTGTCTGTGTGTGTGTGTGTGTGTGTGAGTGTGTGTGTGTGTGTGTGTGTGTGTGTGTGTGTGTGTGTGCGTGTGTGCGTGCGTGCGTGTGCGTGCGTGCGTCTGAATGCTGCTCTGTTTTATGATGGAGTAGAAAAGGAAAGAGTGGACTTGATTTGAGATCCAGACATGACGTCTGGATGTGAATCCGACCGTGAACGGGTCTCTATATATTAATTTTTTCTTCTCTTGTCTGATCAACAAAGTAGATAAATCCACAGGAAAATGATTGTGAATAAAAATGTGTTCTCAGTGCTGGTAAAAACATAAATTAAAGAAAGCAATGAAAACATTAAGAAAATTATTTTTGGAAAAAAGCTAGGGATTTTTTTTAAGGAAAAACTATATTTAAAATCATTATCATTACGTATTTCAAAAAAACTAATTTTCAGGTTATTTATTTATTCGTTGTTTTTTTTTTTTTTTTTTTTTTTACTAATTATTTGCTGATTTTTGGGTCATTTTTTGTCCTGTTTTTCATTTCCTTCCTCCCATGCTTTTGAAAAAATCCAGCCATTTGCTCCAGTTTCACTGGGTTAAACCTGATGAAGGGGTGATGTGTTTGTAATGAAGGTGTGTGTATGATGAAGGTCTTATCATCATGTGTTTTTTTACATCAAAAAAATAAATGCTGCTTTCACTAGCTGCAGTTGCATGGACAGCAGAATAGGGAGTACCAAATTTTAAATTTTGGGCCGATACAAATGTTTTTTTTCTTTTTCTAATGTTTAATCTGTTTCTGTTGTTATTTATTCCATATTTTGTGCCAAACTCCCTTTTTATAAGCATAATTTGAATGTGTCTGTCTGTCTGTCTGTCTGTCTGTCAGAGCGTTGAGGAGGTGTGAGGAGATGATCCAGCGTTACAGTCGGGAGCTAAACTCAGATGCAGCTGTGGGGAAAGCTGTGGAGGACTGCATGAGGGCCATCATAGGGGTCCTGCTCAACCTGACACACGACAACGGTTAGCACACACACACACACACACACACACACACA
>NW_024616589.1:0-2428 GCF_008729295.1 Plectropomus leopardus
AAGACATGGTGAGTGTGTGAATGTTACCAGTGACATGGTGAGGCGGCTGCAGGCTCTCCTCAGGACTTTATCCAGGTTGCTCATCTGGACGTCATCAAAGGAAACTCTCCACAGCTGAGCGGTCAGCTCGCTCTCCAACTTCAACTTCCTGTTCACAGACAGGAAGACAAGTGTGTGTTTTTTGTGGTGTGTGTTTGTGTTTGTGTTTGTAGTCGATGTTTATGTGTGTTGAGACAAGGGAGAAAACAGAGAGAAAGGTGAGGAAGAGGATAAACAAGAGAGGACAGAGAGACAGACAGGGAGAAGACAGAGACCGAGTGAGAGACAAAGACAGAGAGAGGAAAGACAGAGGGACAGCAGTACAGGGTGTCGGGGTATACGATGTTGATGGACAGGATCTGACGAGGACATGGAGGATGAAATCAGTAAAATTCTGCAGTTTTAACGTTGTAGTTTGAAAATCTGTGACTGACATACAGGAACAAACACAACGGAGAACAACGTCTCTTTTAAAAGTGTTGGACAGACAGAGACAGAGAGAGAGAGACAGAGAGACAGCTGTGTCTGGATGCAGAAACTGGATGTGATTCCTGCGTCTCATGTCTCTGCTCTGTCTCTCAGAGCATGTCCGTCCACAGTTTGGTGGGTTAACGAATAAACATGTACTTGATGCTGTCTGACTTGTGCAGCTGAAGTTTATTATTATAATGATGACACAAACAAACAAACAAACACACAAACAAACACACGCAGCCAATCAGAGAGGACGATTCTCTCTGGAAACGCTGACAGACGAGACGATAAACCGAGAGATGAAAACAAGTTTATTCCTCTTTATCTATACATCCCTTCATCCCTTCACTTCATCCTCTGCCTCGCTGTGATCTCTCTATTATGACACAGAGACACACAGAGAGATGGACAGGGGGACAGAGACAGATGGAGGAAAAGAGTGATGAAGGAATAAATGACAGAGAGAGAGAGAGAGAGAGAGAGAGAGAGAGAGAAATGCAGTGAGCTCATGCCAGCACAGTTTGTGTATTCTGGTACATTTATCTTTGGGGGACCAGACTTTAACACCGGGACAGTGAGGACATTATCATGAGGTGAGGACATTTTAATAAAGTGAGGACATTTTGACAAGGTGGGAACATTTCAATGAAATGAGGACAAGTGAGGACATTTTGGTGATGTGGGGACATTATCATGAGGTGGAGACGTTTTGATGAAGTCAGGACATTTTGATGAAATGAGAAAATTATGATGACATGGAGACATTTTGATGAGGTGGGGACATTTTAATATCCGGTCCTAATCAAGCTAGATGTACACATCTGTGTGTGCCTAAGTGTCTCACCTGTAGATGAAGACGGTCACGGTAACAATGATGACAAAGACGAAGCAGATCACTATGGCAACCATCTGATGCATCGTAACTGTACCTGGAGAGGAGGGAGGGATGTTAGAACAGAAAGTGTGTGTGTGTGTGTGTGTGTGTGTACGTCCTCCAGAGACGGTTGGACGGTTCAGACCTGGTCTCTGGGTTAAAGTGAATGTGAGGGGACACATTCAACAGTCGTCACTATGATACATAGATATAATGGTGTGTGTGTGTGTCTTAGTGTGTGTGTTCATACATGCGTTTGTTCTTGTGTGTGTGTGTGTGTGTGTGTGTGTGTGTGTGTGTGTGTGTGTGTGTGTGTTGTGTGGTGTGTTCTTACGTGTGAGGCAGGCCGGTTTGTCATTCTTGAAGCCGCACTCGGGGACATCTCTTGGCGGAGAGCCACCTGGCCAATGGAAGCTCCGCCCACTCTGCATGATCAGCTGTTTCATACTGCTGTTATACACACACACCACCTGCGTGCGTGCACACACAAACACACACACACACACACACCATTAAATTATATGAAGTATGACGACAGCAGGACGACACAGAGACGCGTGACAGATGACAGGTGTGTGACATCATGACGATGACATCATGTGTTTACCTGGAACTCTCCGGTCTTGATGTTGACGGTGTCCCACACAGCAAAGTCCATCTGTCTGTCCCCCAACTCGTCCATCTCCACCACACCCATCACCCCTACACACACACACACAAACACACTCAGTGATGTCAGGAACACTCTTGTTTGTCGCTGCAGTTTGAGAGAAATAAAACCATCGAGTGTTTGAAAACCAAAAACAAGAGTATGTTTATATTTCTGTTGAGTTCATATTTAAACAACATTTTTCTTCTTCAGAGTCTCACAAAAACGTAAATGTATTTCACTCTGACGGATGAAATATTTTTACTCCAAAAAAAAAACCCAAAAAAACAATGAACTCAGTTTCTGTTTTTGTTGATTAAAGTCATCCAAGAAAATGACAGGCAAGAATTTAACACACACACACACACACACACACACACACACACACACAC
>NW_024616590.1:0-1041 GCF_008729295.1 Plectropomus leopardus
CTCTGACCCGAGTCTGTTAAAATAACAAGATTTCTCTCACCTTTTTGGCTGAAATCGAACTCAACAATAACTGTATTTCTTTTCTTTATTTGATCGAAATATAATTCCTTCAGTTTGGCCTAACCCTTTGAAACCGGAGCCAACTGGCTTCATTCTTCAACAAACATGGGAAGAACGCTTGAAAGAAATTAATAAAAAAAAAAAGTACAGGAAAATTACTTTAAAATTATTTAAAAAATGAAAAGTGATGTTAAAGGACTAGCATTTAAAAAAATTACCCGCCACATTTGCTCAGTTTCAAACTCGCCATATTGTTGATGTACTCGAGACACACACACACACACACACACACACGCACACACACACTGCACTGATCGGCATCTTTCTGCTCCACATTCAGCCAGAAATGCTCCGAGGGTTTCAGCACACACACACACACACACACACACACACACACACACACGCTCTGAGGCCTGCAGGAGGTTTAGCTCTGACTCCAGATGACTTGGGCAGATTTAAGCAATATGAGACAGGTGGTGTGTGTGTGTGTGTGTGTGTGTGTGTGTGTGTGTGTGTGTTTGATGCGATTGGTTCCAGTTTGGTTAAACGGAGGGATGAAGAAGGTCTGCAGGTTTTAAGAAGAAGAAGAAGATGGAGGGATGGTAGTCTGACTTCATTTTAATATCAGTTTGTTGCTCCGGTTAGGTTATGTCCATGTAACCATGGCGACAGGTGCAGATGCTTTGTGATGATTTAAGAGGTGAATCAGTAGAAAATAATTTTGACACAATATTTTTGGTGTTGCGCTTTTTGATCCGGAAATCAAATGGCACTAGGTGAAAATCCGCTTTACTTTTGTGAACCAGTACGTACTGTCTTCAAATTTTGGCCCCACCCTCTCTGGTTATAATCGACCATTAGGAACATCTTTGCTATTTTAGAGAAATAAACTCCAAACTGTGATTGAGAGAAGAGAGATGTAGAGGACATGAAGAGGATGGAGGGAGAGAAAAGGTAACTGAGTGGAGGTGTGGATGCTGC
>NW_024616591.1:0-2155 GCF_008729295.1 Plectropomus leopardus
CCAAAAACTTAAAGTAACAGAAGAGTCATACATCTTTAAACATTACATATCACATGTACTGTTTACATATCACACAGCTGTGCCTATCAGTGTAGTCTAAACATCTACAAGGTCTCGCTCTTGCAGTATCTTAAAACTCAGACTTACTGGAGACAACGAGAGACTCTAAGGTCCTAATGACATTACTGAATCATACCACTCCATACAATTAGTCATGATTACCTTTACATGTTTCAATAGTATGAATTTTCTACGACAATAGTACTGCAGTACAGTACAGTACAGTATAATATGATATAGTATAGTATAGTATAGTACAGTATAGTACAATACAGTACAGGAAGTAGTAGTCTGCCATTCCCGCACGAGATTCGAATTGCCAACCTATGGACGAGGGATTCACAGGAAATAATGCAGGCATGTAAACCAGTATTATGTAATTGTATTTCATTGATATCAGCCTCACTGTTCACTTCCCTGCAGCCATATCAAAGCCGTATTAGGTTACAGTTAATGCAAATCGAACACTTCCTAGTGCTGCAGCTGTTTCACATTAAATATGGTGAAACAGAGGGTTGCTTTATTGTGAAAGAGTCACAGCAAGGTACAAGGTAGATTTATTTGTCATTTTTCTTAAACGTGGTTTAAGAAGAAATGAAATCAAAGATGACCCTAAATCCTGCTACACAGATTTTGATTGTTTGCTATAAAAGCATAATTTGGAAGATATTTGTGTCAGCATTAAATTACTTTGGGAATCATGTGAATCTGTGAACTCATGTATTTTTTGCTCTGGTAGGTGTGTCTGTCCGCTCTACCGTTCTAAATTCCAGTCATCTATCTAATATGAGGTGGATTTGATATGATGACTGAAAGCTTGTGGAGTCTTTGCACTTCATGCAAACTCCGTGATAATGTCATTTTTTGGCTCGTGCACTCTTGTGCTGAGGAAACCGCGGTGAGCATGAACCTCGCTTAGTAAAGAAGAGAGCCGTTTAAGCATTTTTGAAAACAACAAAGATGGCTGCAGCTGATATAGTTTTAAATCTGATGGAAAAAGCTTCACCATGTAGTCTGTGTACATTTGTCTGCCCCAGCACTATGTCATGTTTCATGGCTCTGAGTGGTTGTAGGCTCATCAAGTTGGGTGCAGAGGCAATTTAATCTGCGGCCAGGCAACTGAAGCCGTTTTCTCAAAAGTACCATACTCCAAAGACAAAAACAGTAATTTTACTTTGCTGGTCTACCACTGCCTTGATTGGTTAATGTGTAACATAAAACAGAGAAAAATTCTAAATATAGTTTACACTTTAAAGATTTTTCAATTAGCTAAAATATGGTTTGCTATGGTTTACATAAATTAAGCGCAGCAGAAACATCTGATAAGTCGGACCATCATGTTTAACTCTTTAATCTTTCAAGTTACAACATGACAACAGAAATAAACAAGTTTGCTGATTCACATCTCTCTGCATTTAAAATAAATTGCCAGTTGTCTAACCAGAATGTGATGTTTTAAGCAAAACGTCATGGGAATTCAGTCAATTAAACTGTACTTGCAGGAAACACGGTAACCACAAGTGATGTCAAATTAACCCAATTTTAATTTTTTTTAAAAACTGGGATAAATTAGTTCACTGTACCTCACTGGCCAAGTGTGTTCAACCTGTAATGTCTCAGCATCTCTGACAAAACCAGCAGATGACACTGAAACTTGCCACAGACTCAATAGGGGTCACATGACTGTGTAGTGACACATCAGCTGGCCCGAAACCATGTAATGGACTGGAGCTGTGAGACCACTACACACACAAAAACACACACACACACACTAATGTCTGATGCAGATCATCTCTTGGCCGAGTATGGAGGGGGCATTATGGTGGGAGGAGGGGTGATACAGAGACAGAGAGATGTATATCTGTATGTAGGACCCAGCTGTTACAGTAATCTGACAATCCAACAGGATTAAAGACCACATCTCAAGGCTAGCACACACACACACACACACACACACACACACACACACACACACACATACACAAGGCCTCTCTGCGTGGAATCCTCCTCCATTATATATGACCTTATGAAACATGCATCTCCGAGTGAGATTGTGTGTGTGTGTGTGTGTGTGTGTGTGTGTGTGTGTGTGTGT
>NW_024616592.1:0-2271 GCF_008729295.1 Plectropomus leopardus
CCAGCTTTGACAAAAAACTAAAACAAAAACCAGAAACAATTATTCTAAGGTAATTTCTTCCATACATTTGTAAAATTGTACATGCACAACACAAACAAGTTTGATGAACACACAATGTGTGTTTCATGTCAACCTAAATGATCAAATTTAGGGTCAAGACCTTGCTCAAATCATGTTTAAAAGTTCTGACCTGTGGCTGATTGCACGGACGTCAGCAAGTCTGGAAAATAGCCAGTTTCTATCTTGAGTGGTTAACAGCGACCCCAGCTGTTTGGACTTGACAAAGTGTCCAACAACAATGTCCAAACTCCGGCAGTAGGAGGCCTCTGAAGTTACCACCTCAAATCTGACCTAATAGGAAAAATACATCAAAATGAGATAAAAACAATGAGTAAGGCACAGCAAGACAGTAAATCATGGCTATTAAGCATTTTCATTTCCCTGAAGGCCGGGGCACTTAAGACAAGGACGTGACTAACTGACGAGAAAGATTTCACAATGAGTAGAAGGCTTTCAGCTCAGACACGTCGTGATTAAGGTTTAGAGGGAAACACCTACATTACCAGAGAAACAAAGCAAGTCTACGCAGTCACGTTTTCTGGCAAGCAACACTGTTACGCCAATAAAAAAAGTGGATCACAGGGAGGGTTATTCTGGAATTTAGCAAGTCCCAACAGTTCACATGGTTTTAGTTCTCTGCAGTGTGAGGTAACAACAGTAAAGAACTGACTCATGTAAGTCATGCATTTCCACAGAAATCACCATGAAATGAAACATTAGAGAAGCTGCTGATGAAAAAAAACCAAAAAAAAAAACGCCCCGAAACAGTCACTTGTAAACAAGCACAAGGATGTGAGTCATTAAAACTACAACTGATTGGAAGAACTTTAGCTGTTCTGATCAACAAAAATCCAAACTAATCATGATCAGAATCCTTCTTGGAAGGAAGTAAAGGTAAGGAAAGTGAAAGACAATCATTGTGCATTTAATTGCCTCGTGGATTATCCTGAATTACATGTGGGAGGAAATTCTGTGTCAGTAACTTTCCGAAGATGTTGAAATGCAAGGTTAGGTTGGGTTGTATATCACTGAAAAGTTATGGGCACAACTATTAAAATTCAGAGAAATAAGAGAGCAAAATCCTTACAATTACTGATAAGAATTCCTTTCTATCAAATGCTCACTAGACACCAATACTTGCAATATAACTATGTGTTTTGTTTTCTTATTTATGAAAGTGGAGAGGTTGATGCAAAAGTGGGGAGGCACTTAAGATATTTTTTGAAGCACTGGGGAAGGAGTTATGATTTGTGATTTGGCTTAGGGGACAGACATTCAAGTTTAAATTGATGTATTTTCTATTTATTTTAAATACCCTAACAATCCCAAAACCCACATGTGGGCTTTTAAAGCATGATTTCTTATAAAATACACCAAAATCACACAATTTATCATAGCTAGAAACTGTGTGGTAACAGAAGGGTCATAATAAAATAGAAACCACCTCCTACCCTGCTGAATAAAGAACGACCCTTACCTCCTGTAGTCTCCTCTGGTCCTCTGTGAGCTCCTCCAGCTCAACACTGTTCCTGACCCCCGGCAGGTCCCGCCACAGTGTGGCCGACTGCGAGAGACAGATGGACAGACGTGGGGAGGAAGGCCTGCCTTCACTCCTGGGGGGCTCGGGGAGAGGCAAGCTATTGACACTGGTGATGGAGCCTGTGTGGGTCAAGGAGTGCGGGTGCGGGACAGGGGGTAGAGGAGGCAGAGGTCTGCGGGCAGGAGGAGGCGAGGGCGCGGGTGATGGTGTGTTGTCCTCGCACACAGAGGTGACATCAGGGCGAGCCTGGCGCAGGATCTCAAAGTTCTGGGCAGCCTCGCTGTACTGCTGGTAGAGCTGGGCAGCATCTGGGAGGTGAGACGAAGAAAGACAGCAGAGGAGAAGAGGAGAAGGACAGAGAAAGAGTTGGAAAATACACGAAGCAATGAAAAGAAGACAGATAGAGACAGGAACGGTGTTAGCCAAGAAGAGTTGTTTGCATTTGACATTCCTTTTACACACACTTGTCGGAATGCAAAGTTGCAGCAGCAGCTGTTTTTGCCTCAAGTTAGGAGTTATGAACACTTGCAGGAACCTGTCTCCGGCTTGCACAGACACACACACACACACACACACACACACACACACACACACACACACACACACACACACACACACACACACACACACACACACACACACACACACACACACACACTCCTGCCCCATTT
>NW_024616593.1:0-2758 GCF_008729295.1 Plectropomus leopardus
GGCAAACCATGTTTTGTGATAATGGGCTATATAAATAAAACTGACTTGACTTGACTAAAGCATGCCGTGTTGAAAATACAACAAAAAATACTTACTATAGTATTGTAGGTTTTCAAAAATTGCCTAAAATCGTCATAGCGTAATATGCTGTCCAAAATGGCATAAAAACTTCACAGTATGACATGTTGTCCAGTATGGCATATTATAGTATGTCATCCAAAAATGCATAAAAACTTCATTTTATAGTATATCATCAAAAAATGCATGAAAATGTCAAACTATAGTATGTCTTCCAAAAATGGCATGAAAACATCACAGTATAGTATGTCATCCAAAAATGCAAAAAAACGCCATACTATGATATATAGTCCAAAAATGCATAAAATGTCATAATATAGTATATTGTCAAAACTGTAAAAAAAAACCAAAACAAAAACATTATAGTATAGTAAGTTGTCAAAAATGGCATAAAAACGTAATAGTATAGTATTTTATCCAAAATGGCATGTCATGAAAATGGCTGAAAAGGACATATTATAGCTTGTAGAGTTGCATGATAGTATACAATGTGGAAATAGAGGCCAAAAAAGGCCAAAAACTTCCTAATTTAGCATGTAAAAAAATGGCCAATAACACCATAGTAAACTATGTCAAAAAATGGTAAATTTTGACATATTGTAAAAATGGCTGAAAATGACATTTTATAGCTTGTAGAGAAGCGTCATAGTATTCAATGTGGAAATAAGGGCCAAAAAAGGCCAACCACTTCCGAATTTAGCATGTTAAAAAAATGTCTTAAAACGCCATAGTATAGTATGTCGAAAAATGACAAATTTTGACTGGTCAAAAAATGGCTGAAAAAGACATATAATAGCTTGTAGAGAGGCATCATAGTATACAACGTGGAAATGACAACCAAAAAAGACCAAAAACTTTGATATTTTTTTTTTATTATAGCTTGTAGAGATGCATGATAGCTTACAACAGAGAAAAAAACTTCCTAATCTAGAAGTCCAAAGAAATGGACAAAAACGCCAAAAATGTCAAATTTTAAGATGTGATAAAAATGGCTGAAAACAACATATAATAGCTTGTAGAGACGAGTCACGGTATAAAATGTGGAAATGAAGGCCAAAAAAGGCCAAAAACGTCATAATTTAGCATGTCAAAAAAAATTGCCAAAAACCCCATAGTTTATTATGCAGAAAAAAGTCAAATTTTGACATGTAAAAATGGCAGAAAACAACATAACACAACTTGTAGAGACACATATTAGTATACAATGTGGAAATAAAGGCCATAAAAGTCCAAAAACTTCAGAATTTAGCATGTCAAAATATGGCCAAAAACGCCATAGCATACTGTGTCGAAATATTTCAATTTTTGTCATAAAAATGGCTGAAAACGACATAAACTAGCTTGTGGAAACCCATCATAGAATAAAACGTGAAAATAAAAAAAAAGTCAAATTTTGACGACATGAAAATAGCTGAAAGTCACATATTATAGCTTCTAGAGACGCATCGTAGTATACAATCTGAAAATAAAGTCCAAAGACTTCCTAATTTAGCATGTCAAAAAAATGGCCAAACACACTATAGTATAGCGTGTCGACCAGTAACAAAAATGACGTGTTTTCAGCTGTTTTTGGGACGTCATATTTTGACAATTTTATCCATACTATAGCCTTGCCTTTTTGGTCATTTTTTAAACATGAATTATTATGGTGTTTTTGGCCATTTTTGCAACATTCTATGCAATGCAGTGTCTCGGCATGTAATTTTGTGCTGTTTTGAGGTGTTTTCAGCAGGTTTTTTTTGGATGTCATATTTTGACATTTAAAGCTTTACTATAGCCTTGCCTTCTTGGTAATTATTTCAACATGCATTATTAGGTTGTTTTTTGCCATTTTTGCAACATTCTATGTTATTGCCTGTCTAAGCACACTATTCTATGCTGCTCTGAGGTGTTTTCATCTCTTTGTCACATTTTGCCATTTTTGCCATACTATAGCCTTGTCTTTTGGGTCGTTTTTTCAAGATGCATTATTATTGTGTTTTTGTCTGTTTTTTCAAAGTTCTATGCTACGGTGTGTCGTGGCATGCTATTTTATGCTGTTTTGAGGTGTTTTCAGCTTTTTTTTGGGACATGTCACATTTTGACTTTTTTGCCATACTATAGCCTTGCTCTTTTGCTCATTTTTTCAACATGCATTATTATGCTGTTTTGGGCTTTTTTGCAACATTCTATGCTATGGTGTGTTTTGGCACGCTATTTTATGCTGTTTTGAGGTGTTTTCAGCATTTTTTGGGGACGTGTCACATGTTGACATTTTTGCCATACTATAGCCTTGTCTTTTGGGTCGTGTTTTCAACATACATTATTATGGTGTTTTTGGCCGTTTTTGCAGCATTCTATGCTATGGCGTATTGTGGCACGCTATTTTATGCTGATTTGAGGAGTTTTCAGCTTTTTTTGGGACGTGTCACATTTTGACATTTTTGCTATACTATAGCCTTGCTTTTTCGGGCATTCTTTCAACATGTATTATTATGGTGTTTTTGGCCGTTCTTGCAACATTCTATGCTATGGTGTGTCTTGGCACGCTATTTTATGCTGATTTGAGGTGTTTTCAGTTGTTTTGGGGACATGTCATATTTTGACATTTTTCCATACTATAGCCTTGCGTTGTCGGTCATTGTGTCAACATGCATTATTATTGTGTTTTTGTCCGTTTTTTCAAAGTTCTATGCTACGG
>NW_024616594.1:0-3683 GCF_008729295.1 Plectropomus leopardus
GCTTGAGTTCTTTCAAAAACATAGGAAGAGGGCAATGAGCAACCACAGAAAAAATAGATAAATAAATAAAAAGAAGTAATAAAAAAGATTTTTTTTTAAAAATAATAACCTGGAAAATGGCGTAAAAATTCTAATAATTTTCTAACATAATTTCAAATATTCTATTAATCTAATTTTCCCTTTCTTTGTTTTCTCTTTAGACATTTGTCCCTAGCTTTTGTTTTAAAATATAATTTTCTAAATTTACTAATTTCTTGCAATGTGTGGATCATTTCTTACAAACTTGCTAATTGCCTTCCCCCCATGTTTTTGAAAGAAATCACACCAATTTGCTTAGGGTTCAAAGATTTAAATACTTGTGAAAAGGCTTCTGAAGGCAGCTCAAGAACAGTAATGTTGCTCTAGGTAGTAAACAGGTTAGCTTATGTCGCTTGATAATGTTTGTTACACCCACTGACTTTTTATACATCGTCAGTCATTTCTGTTCAATTCTGTAAGTTTTGCCATCTCATCTAGTTAATTATGTTTAACTGAGGAAGTATAACATAATTAATGCATTAATCTCATTTAAAGCCTCACAGATTCAGATATTCCCTGATCAGAATTGAAAGATCTTTTCTCTCATGATTCAATTCATGAGAAGCATCGAATGATCTGAGTATTTTGGTTCATTTTGGTGATTGCATTATAAAGGACAATTTAGTTGTTTAAATTGGTGGTTAATTGGAACAAACATTGAGCCCCTAATATGTTCATGTAATTTAAAGCCTGACAGGCTCAAATGATCTGTCATCATCACAAGCTGAAGTTCAACTGTCACCAAATGAACTGCCAAAGTGACAAACAAAATGACACAGTGTGACATGAGTTGAAGTGGCATTTCTTCGGTCTCCTGAGTTGTTCCTGCCAGTGACACAACATCAGCCCATGTGACTGTAATTCTCCTGATAGGACTGCAGAGACCCCCTTACTCTCCACCAATCACAACCAAACACAGATCTCGTACCAACAACAAGAACAAGACAACGCTCAGTGTTGACAATGACAAGCCGTTTATTTCTTGACGTTTTCTCTCAGCTCTGGAGCCCAAACCAAAGATGCGAACACTTTATTTAATATGCATTTATGATTTATTTTTTTTTAGGAAAATAGGTCTTTTGACATGCAAATGTTTTCATCAAACAATATGAAAAAAAATTCTGCCTGGGGATACCAGAGTGGCACTCAAAGAAAGGTACATTTTGCAAAAGGCATAGAAAAACACACAGTTACACAAATGTATGTATGAATCAGAGTTTGTACTGGTAATACGACTGGTTTTATTGTCACATCCCACATGGGTGACTATAAGAAACATGTACGGAAACACTACAGTCCTTCTGAGCACAGACATTGTTTTACAAAGACAGACAGATGCTGAGGGTGGACATTGTGGTATCCCTGATTAATAGACCCACAAAAGACTTCTAATACAGTGTGAGGTGCTTCCGCTTAATTCCTTCAGCTGCCAAATTTGAGGGATGGTTAAATGGCTCCAAACTCTGAGGTGTTTTTCCGCCCTATGGTTTTTAGGTGCTGAAATATATTTCAATTTCAAATGAAACATATTTAAAATTTAAATGATGTCGTGTCATGTCATCTTTTTGCCACCTTTAAAAGAAGTGAATTCCTGCACACTGTCAGTGCTTTATTTCTACTATTTTCAAGCTGAAAATCCTCAAATAGTTGATTTACTTACACAACAAATAAGCATCCCAGAAAGAAACTAACATGGAAATACTGATGAACTGGTAAATCTGAAGGTTTAGATGCTCCTTATGGGATGGGCCAACACCTCTTATTATTATCTTGCAAATGCATTGTCACCAAGGTCAAATTAGACACACCTTTACCCTAGGCTTGCCCTGTGTTTTTTAGTGTTTCTAATTACATTTTGGAGGGACATGGTTTTCTCAGGACAGTGATAATGTGCAGAGACTTTCATACAAGTAGTTGTAAAAGCCATCTCTGTCCAATAAGCACACTGTCTTTCCACTCTGTTCTCTCTTTTTTTTTTCTCAGTCACACAATAGACAGAAGAGAACAGGGTGACACTAATACGTAACTGTGCCACAGGGTAACTCTCTTGACCTGGATAGCTGCTGAAATCCCTTTCTTTCCCCTGCAAACAGACAACTCTGAGTCACATAACCTACAATACTTTTAGAGATGTTAGGCAAAGCTGCCAGTTGTGCCGACTGAGCAGATGGGGTCTTTCACTTCTCTCATGGCACCCTCTCAAAATGCCTCTTCCTCACTCTCTGAAGTGCTCCCTCCTTTGATAGGAAGTCGCCCTCTAGTGGCTTCAGCTGGCTCTAACAGCAGAGCATCACCAGCTGCCTGTGCATTTATACTTTAGTGTTTTTCCCTTGACTTCAACAAAATACAGTAAATACTTTAGTTGAGAAACTTTGCAAACAGGGTAAGAAATAAACGAGGGCCAATTGGCCTCCATGGTCAGTGAGGAGACTGACACTAACTGGGAAAGTCTGAGTGAGTCACCTGTTGTTTATCGGGATAGAGTGGCGTCAGTGGAGCCAGTGTCACTCACTGACCTGGAGAACAGCTGACTGAAGTACTTGGTGATTTATGACTGTCTGCTGCTGGCTGGCTGGTTGAACAAACATGGAGCCAAATGATGAACAAACCAATCAGAAACACTCTCTCCCTGTTGTATTGTGCATTGTGTTTATGTGAAGAAAGCCACGTCACTATGTCCAGCCTCACAGCATTCGTTTATTTCACTTTTCTCTGGGAAAAACTCAGTTCTTTCAGACAAGATTGATTATATCAAGAAGATAATGTGACGACTGTTTGGATTTGCTCCCTCCCTAATTTACCGTCGTGAAATGAACTGCTGCTTGTTTGGAGAGCTGATGTGGGCAAAGCTTGGAATGGTTTGAATAATTTGGCACTTCATGTCCTCTCCCCGACTGACTCCCTCAGCCAGTTTGTCTTCTTTTCAGCACATCTCAGAACAATGTTGGAAAAGGAGTAACACTGTTTATTAAAATACAGCCCAGAGGTTGCTACATACATTAAATACTGATACTGTAACATACAGGGACAAGTCTGGCTTTTTTTTTTTACATCAATAAGTCATTTTCGCCGACATATTATAAAAATATACTATGTCATATTTCACATTTTTTACAATTGGAAGGCAATTTCAAACACAATAACCATAAATATCCATACAGCTAATGATTTGTTAACAGAACTTGCTGTTTATTTATTTTACAAAAACATTGTTGAAAAAAAGTGTTTTCATATGAAACACTGGCTCAAACACAGTTTTGGAGATTGCGGTTTAAAACCGGCTCCAAAAAGCAATACACATACTGCAATACAAAAAAAAAAGACTTTTACAAAAGGGTTGGTCTCACGTAGGCATTATTCCACAATTGGAGTAGCATGGCCACAGTATTCCAAAGCTACAAACAACCAGGCTTGATGGCAGCCTGGCATAAAAACCTTGGCACTGACACTTGCATCACACAAACAGTGTTTGGTCTCACTATATTATAGTAATGGCTTTAAACCTTTTCCATTACAAAGTGGTGATATTGCAGCCTTGTGTATCTAACACTGAACACATAGCGCTGAGAAGACTTGACTGCCACAAGATTTTCAATAGAAAAGAA
>NW_024616595.1:0-1461 GCF_008729295.1 Plectropomus leopardus
CTAAACCAGGAGCTCTCTTTCAATGGGAACTCTTCAGATCTGGACTGGCTGACATACTCAGCCTTACGACATCCTCGGACATGGCCGAAGCCCCATCATCGACGTCGTCGACATCGTCGTCATCGTCGTCGCCACCGTCGCCGTCGTCGTCGTCAGCAGGAGGATCCCCCCCCGGCGGCGGCACGGAACCCCTGGAGCAGGTCCCCAAACCAGAAGGGCCAGGGGCAGGAGACGGAGAACGGGCAGGAACGGACGACCCACGACCAGCAGTAGCACGGGACGGCCCATCCGGATGACGCCTATGGAAGTCCTCGATGAGGCGGCGGTCCAGGACCTGTCGAGCCGGAACCCAGGACCGTTCCTCCGGACCGTACCCCTCCCAGTCGACGAGGTACTGGAGACCCCTGCCGCGGCGCCTGGAACGAAGGAGCCGACGGACCGTGTAAGCCGGGGCCCCATCAATGATCCGCGGTGGAGGAGGCGGCTGAGCGGCAGGTTGCAGAGGACTCTCCCGGACCGGCTTGATCCTGGAGACGTGGAACGTGGGATGAATTCTCATGGCACGGGGCAGCGTCAGACGGACAGCCACAGGGTTGACGACCCTTTCAATGGGGAACGGACCGACGAACTTAGGAGCCAGCTTGCGGGAGTCCACCCTCAGTGGAAGGTCCCTGGTGGCCAACCAGACCCGTTGACCCACCTGGTAGGGGGGAGCCCGGGATCGTCGTCGATTAGCCGCTGAGGAGTAGCGACCCGCGGCCCGCAACAACGTGGTCCGGGCTCGATTCCAGGTCTGGCGGCAACGACGAATAAAGTCCTCCACCGAGGGGTAGGCCGTCTCCCTCTCTTGGGCAGGAAACAGAGGAGGCTGGTACCCATACGCACACTGGAAGGGGGAAAGCCCCGTGGCAGAGCTCTGAAGGGTGTTGTGGGCAAATTCCACCAACAGGAGCTGCGATGACCAGGAGGCGGGGTGAGTCGAGGCCATGCAGCGCAGCGCCGTCTCCATCTCCTGGTTCATCCGCTCAGTCTGTCCGTTGGATTGGGGGTGGTAACCGGAGGACAGGCTGGCGGATGCCCCCAAAAGACGGCAGAACTCCTTCCAAAATGCTGAAGCGAACTGGGGCCCTCGATCGGAGACCACATCAGAAGGGATGCCGTGTAGTCAGATGACATGCTGGAGGAGCAATCCCGCTGTCTCCTTGGCAGAGGGGAGCTTGGGTAAGGGTACCAGGTGCGCCATCTTGCTGAACCGATCTACCACTGTCAGGATCGTGGTGTTGCCTCCTGACAGTGGCAGACCGGTGACGAAGTCCAGGGCGATGTGGGACCATGGGCGATGAGGAACAGGAAGTGGATGCAGGTGACCGGCAGGAGCCTGGCGAGAGGTCTTACACTGATTACAGACCGGACAGGAGTTCACAAAGTCTTTGGTGTCGGTGATCAATGTGGGCCACCAGA
>NW_024616596.1:0-1497 GCF_008729295.1 Plectropomus leopardus
GATCTACATACACCTCTGACAGATCTACATACACCTCTGACAGATCTGTCCCTGTTTCAGGGATTTTAGACATATCTTGGATCTTAGGACGTTTCTTGGATGTGAGGACATTTCTAAGATTTTAGGATGTTTTTAGGATTCAAGAACATTCGTGGGATGTTAAAACATTTCTCAAATTTCAGAACATTTCTGGATTTTAGAACATTTCTTGGATTTTGGGACATTTGTGTCTTAGCTGGGACCTCTGTCAGGGGGATCCTCCACTGGCTCTTTTGTTAGACGGCTGTTTACTCCTCGTGTACAGTGAGATTTGGCTCTGTGTGTTAAAGCAACACATTAATATGAGCTGATATCGGGAGGGTGTGAGGTAATTATACACACACACACACACACACACACACACACACACACACACACACACACACACACACACACACACAGTGAACAGGTTTTTACAGGCAGTCTAATTCCAGGGCTGGAGGAGTTGCAGTGCATCAGTCCAGTTGAAACTTGTCCTCCAGGGTCTCCACAGACAGACACAGTGTCTCAGCTGCTTGTCCTCGGCTCAGTCTGAGCAGCTGCAACCTGCTGCAGCCTCACAGGAATCAGCACATCGCTGGATTTCAGCACGACGCCGCTCAGTTTACGGACAGTCAGATTCAGCTTCGGTCAGAGGACGGTATTTTGGGACTCGTGATCGAATGTCACCTGATTACAGTACAAATTATTTTCTGTTCAGTTTCCACACGGCAGAGTTTATGTCAATTTTAGGAAATTTCTAAGATTCTAGGACGTTTGGATTTCAGGAGGCTTTAACAATTTTAGGCTGTTTCTTGGATTTCAAGATGTTTCTTTGATTTGAGGACTTTTCTAGGATTTGAAGACGTTTCTGAGATTTTGGAACATTTCTTGGATTTTAGGATGTTTGTACGATATTAAGACATTTTTAAGATTTTAAACTTTTCTATGGCTTTAGGAAATTTCTAGGATTTCAGGACATTTCTAAGATTTTAGGACGTTCCTTGGATTTTTGGACATTTCTAAGACTTTTCTGGGATATTTTGATGATTTCTAGTATTTTAGGACATCAGTGTCTCAGCTGTGTCCTCTGTCGGGGGTGTGGGGGATCCTCCTCTGGCTCTTTTTTTGATCAACAAGCTCTATGTTGATGCTGTTTTATGTCTCTGACACCTTATGGAGACTAAAAGGACAAAAACTATTCCTAGAGTCAATCACTTTATTTTTATTGTACAGTAGAAAATATTTGCGGTTCATATTTCTGTGATTCTGTGGACGTCAGTAACATAAACGTTAGCGCTGCAGACAGAAGTTAAAGTGACTGTTTCTCAGTTTTCTTCACCCTGACGATGATAAAAGCATCCATCCATTAACATTACTCTCCTGCTCGCATTCATTAGCATGTGAACATCCTCAGACAGTCGGAGCATGTTGTGTGTGTGTGTGTGTGTGTGTGTGTGTGTGTGTGTGTGTGTGTGT
>NW_024616597.1:0-3527 GCF_008729295.1 Plectropomus leopardus
GTGAGTCAGCTGGTGTACCTGTCAGCAGGTGTACCTGTCAGCAGGTGTGTCAGCAGGTGTACCTTTCAGAAGGTGAGTCAGCAGGTAAATCTGCAGCTGTGTCAGCAGGTGAGTCAGCAGGTGAGTCAGCAGGTGAGTCAGCAGGTGTACCTGTCAGCAGGTGAGTCAGCAGGTGTACCTGTCAGCAGGTGTACCTGTCAGCAGGCGTGTCAGCAGATGAGTCAGCAGGTGTACCTCTGAGGAGGTGAGTCAGCCGGTGTACCTGTCAGCAGGTGAGTCAGCTGGTGTACCTGTCAGCAGTTGTGTCAGCAGGTGTACCTTTCTGCAGGTGTACCTGTGTCAGCAGGTGTAGCTGTCTGTAGTACCGGCTGATGGACACGATGTCTCTCTGAAATGTCTCCAGGCGTCTCCGCAGGGCGTGGCTGTTGTCTCCAAGGAGACCGAGCTGAGCAGCTCGCTGCTGCAGACGACATCGCAGCGTCTCATTGGAGCAGAGCAGCAGCATCACCAGGTCAGGACAGCCAATCTGAACACAGAGCAGAGGTAACCCGAGTTAATCTGAGTTAATCTGAGTCTCTCAATAATAGTTAATTGTAGTTAATATGAGTTAACACAGGTTAACCCGAGTTAATCAGAGTCAGTCATAGTTAATCATAGTTAAACATGGTTAATCCGAGTTTATCTGAGTTAATCGAAGTTAATTTGATTTCTTTTGAGTTTAAGTTCCTGGTCCTGGTTTAACACAGTCCAGGGTGCAATCCACAGGAGGCGGCAGCAAGCTCACTGATTGGTCAGTACCTGCTCCTGGAAGCTGAGAGCCTGGTGAACGTCTCGGGGGAACCCGTCCACGATGACCCCTGTGACCCCCCGTGGACCAATCAGCTGCCTCCTCAGCTCTGCAATGGTTTCCTCCTGAACACAGAATCGAGTTACAGACAAGTCACCTGAAGAGCTGGTCTAAGGTCTGAGGTCTGAGGTGAACTCTGACCTGCGCTCCCAGCTGGCCGTGGCCCATCATCTCTGAGATCACCTCCCACCTCCTGCTGGGGGAGGCGTGGCTCAGTAGCTGCCTCCGGAGCAGCTCGTCCAATGAGACGACTCCGAAGCCGAAGCGCCGAGCAAGCCTCGCTGCCTGAGTCCCCTTCCCACTTCCTGGACCACCTGAGGGGAACAAAGACGGTCAGGATCCACCTCATACTGGTTCTGGTTTATATCTCTTCCTGGTAAGAGGTCTGAACAGGAACCAGTATTAGGTCAAAACTAAACTGTAGTTTAAAACTCTTACTGGTTCTGGTTCAGACCTCCTTACTGGTTCAGACCTGGTTTTGGTTCTGATCTTCTACTGGTTCTAGTTCAGACCTCTTACTGGTTCTGGTTCAGACCTCTTACTGGTTTTGGTTCAGACTTACTGGTTCTGGGTCAGACCTCTTACTGGTTTTGGTTCAGACCTCTTACCAGTTCTAGTTCTGACCTCTTAGTGGTCTGTGGTTCAGACTTCTCACTGGTTCTGGTTCAGACCTCTTACTGGTTTTGTTTCAGACCTTTAACTCGTTCTGGTTCAGATTTTCTTACCGATGATGAAGATGATGAGGGGACGTGGCCTCTGAGCAGTCAGACCACTGACTTCCTGCAGGAGTCCAGAACTTTCCGTCATGTCAGAGTCTGAGTCTATGGAGATCTGAGACTGGACTCGAGGCGGAAGAGGACCAGAAAGAGGAGCTGAGAGGAGGAACAGTTAGAGGGGTCACATCAAATCTCTGAGACTCTAAAATTATCTTTCTGTCTTTCTGTTCATTCCTGAACAACAAAGTTCCTCAAGAACTGAACTCCACAAGAAGTGAACTCCTCTTGAAACTGTACACCTTGGATTCGGTTTGGGGTTCCAGAAACATGAACTCCATCTGAGATCCTGAAGAACTGCACTGCAGCTGAACACTCACACTGAGTAAATCTCTATGTTTTTCAGTCTCTTACCTTCGGTGCTGAACGCCTCTGTGTCTTGTTCCTTCCTCTCAGGGTTCACAGGCGGGGTCACTACGGGTCCAGGTGGAGCTGGGGGGAGGACTTTGGGTTCAGGAGCTGTTTTGGGGGGCACACATGGTGTCTTATTGCTGATGGAGGATACCACTGGTGTTGTTTGGGGTTCTGGATGCAAGTTTTGGAGTTTTCGGGGTACTATCGGAGGTAATGACGGTGTTTGGAGTTTTGGGAGTGTTGTGGGAGGTATCCGCTGTGTTATTTGGGTTATTGATGGTCTTACTGGAGATGTTTGGACTATTGGAAGAGTTGTTTTGAGTTTTAGAGGGGCTATAGGAGGTAATGATGGTGTAATTGGAAGTACTAGAGGTGTTGTTTGAGGTATTGGAGAAGTTATCTGGAGTTTTGGGGGTGTTGTGGAGGGTATAGGTGTTATTTTGGGGGGTACTGATGGTGTTGTGGGGGGTATCTGGGGATTTATTGGAGGTACGGATGATATTTTCAGCAGTGTTGATGGTGTTTTAGGGGGTCCAGATGTTGTTTTGGAGGGTCTGGGGCTCGGCTGGTGTCTCTCCAGGTGGATGAAGGTGTCCCAGGTGACCGCCTCAGGACCCCCCAGCTGTGCAGTCGTGGTCAGGCAGCAGTGCAGGAAGCTGACGGGGTCGTTAGGACGATGGTACAGGAGACCTGTCAACAGACTCTGACACACAGACGACGGAGTGGCTGATGAAGCAGACTGATAATTAAGCAGACTGATTTTTTGTCCGTAACGAGCGTTAAATGTATATTGATGGAAAATGGATATTTTCGGTCTGATGTGGATCAGGGTCTGCAGCTGGTAACTGAACTGGATTTTCGACCCCTCTTCCTGTCCATTTCTATTTCTGAGTGCCGTTACTGTGGCAACAAACATGTCTGGATGCTAAACAAACCTCATGTAATGCAGCTGTGTGAGGATGTCTGTCTGAATGCTCACTGGTCTCACGCCGGTTCACCACCATCCTCCACACCAGTACGACCAGAAAGACACAAAACACCTCGACCACCGAGAATCCAACACCAGTTTACAGAAACCAGCAGTCCCACTTCAGAGAGACAGACAGTCTGAAGGACTAACTCTCACACAGCGGAGACAGATTCTGACTGTCTTCCGTCCTCAGCAGAGACATGACATCAGCTGTCAAACTAAAGACAAAACTGTCTCACCTCCAGCAGCTGAGGGACGTGATGGTGAGACAGGTACTCCTTTACGTCTCCGCCACTCATCATCACCAGCGTCTTCTTTTTCCTCTTCCTCTTCTTCTCTGGTTTCTGTCTGCTGCTTGCCTCCTTTCCTTTTTTCTCCGTCCCTCTCTCTGTCTCTCTGTCCCTCTGTCTGTCTCTCTGTCCCTCTGTCTGTCTCTGTCTGTCTCTCTGTCTTTCTGACTGACAGCAGCATCAGGTGGCTGCAGCTGCTGCTCATGTTGTTTTGATGCTAATGAGGCTGAAGCTGTAGAGACACGCGGTGTGACATCATCACAGCGACCTGATTGGATGACAGGGTGTGACAT
>NW_024616598.1:0-1450 GCF_008729295.1 Plectropomus leopardus
AGCGTGGTCGGGAACAGGCGGAGATTTCGAAGCCGGTTGAGCAGTCCATTAATGCAGCGGTACCAGTGGGGATCAAACAGCAGAATCGTCGGAGCCAGGCGGAGAGGTCTTTACCAGCGGAGCAGATCAGGAACGCCGAAGCAGAACTCGTAGTCGGGGACAGAAGGCAGGTAGGTTTACCGGGGATCAGGCGAAGAGAGCAGGCCGGGAACTGGCAGGGTCGGCTTTCGAAGATCAGGCAGGAGAATGCTGGAGAGTCTTGCATGACGCGAAAGAACAATCTGGCGACGAGTGTGTGTGTGGAGGAGGCTTATATCCTGGGTTGATTACTGATGAGCTGCAGCTGGGAGGTGAGTGAGCAGAGCAGGCAGAGTGGGCGTGGTCAGCAGGTAGAGTGAGCAGAGGGAGAGTGAATGGAAAAGTACTGGAAGGAGGAGAGGAGCAGGGATCGTGACAAAGCTATTGGGACCCAGTGGATGCCCCCCGACGTCCCAAGAACGAACCACCGAAGCAGGGCGGGCGGCAGGGGCCCGGAGGAGGGTCAGAACTCCTCGGAGACCCCAGACACACTCCCCCCGTCGTCGGAGAGGGAACCACCGGCCTCCGAGGCAGACCCCACGTCGTCATCCCCGGACGGTGTGGAAACAGGAGCAGGGCGGGGAGCAGAATCGGAACCCCCACGTGCCAGGGTGAGTCTGGAGGGCTGGTCGGGGTGCTGACGATGAAAGTCCTCCACGAGGTGGTCATCCAGGATCTGGCGTGCCAGAACCCATGACCGCTCCTCCGGTCCGTATCCCTCCCAATCCACGAGGTACTGAAGCCCCCGTCCACGGCGGCGAGAGCGTAGCAGGCGGTGCACCGTATAGGCAGGGGTCCCATCAATGATGCGGGGAGGAGGAGGAGGTCGGGACGGAGGTTGTAGAGGGCTCTCTGGGAATGGCTTGAGTCGGGAGACGTGAAAGGTGGGGTGGACCCGCATGGATCGGGGTAGCCGCAGTCGGACCGCCACCGGGTTGATCACCTTGTCGATGGGGAACGGGCCGACGAACTTGGGAGCCAATTTCTTAGAGTCCTCTCTCAGGGGGAGGTCCCGTGTCGACAGCCAAACCTTCTGCCCCACTTGGTAGGCTGGAGCCCGGGAACGGCGACGATTGGCGGCCGCAGCGTACCGTTCCGCGGACCCCAGCAGTGCAGATCTGGCCTGGGTCCAAATCTGGCGGCAGTGACGGATGAGGGCCTCGGATCTCAGGTCTTGGGGAACGGAGAGTCGGTCTGGCGGGCACGAACTGGGCCCCGGCTGGTCCCCTTCCGCAGCTTTAACCCGTTCCTCGATTGCCCAGGTGAGGGCGGCCAGGAGACAGGAGGCAGGAATTATACTGTCCGAGTTGGAGGAGTCCCCCTCTCCAACCAGAAACTGACGGGACAGGGCGTCAGGCTTGACGTTGCGGGA
>NW_024616599.1:0-1449 GCF_008729295.1 Plectropomus leopardus
TTAATTATTTATTTCTGTTTTGGGGAATTTTAAATGATGAACAATTTGTTTATAACCCTTTAACAAAGCATTTAGCCCTGTGGAAATCTTAATATATGTTTTTTGCAATTTTAATTATGTATTTATTTCTGTGGGTTATGGGTTAGGATTAGGGGTTAGGGATTTTCTCAGAACTTATATTTGACCTCAATATTTCTAAAATCATGGCTAAAGCAGTATCTTTTTATTTTTTGTGTTTTAGATTTGAGAGGATGTGTTTCATAAAGTCTTCCAGCAGATGGCAGCAAAAAAAAAAAAACAACAACAACCATACACTTCACAAGTGAGACACCAGGAAAGACACAGGAGAAGGTAAAATTTATGACTTTTATGAATGATTTATGCTATTGTAACAGCATAGAGGTGTTTATCCGCCGTCATTTGCCGCTGCTGGTAATGAGCGCAGCTGGTGGCCGTGATGAGGTGGGCTGGTATAAAAGCGGCCTTCCTCCCACCAGTTTTACCTTTTGCGCCTCTCTCCGTCACCACAGGCGCGTCACTTCCGTGCCGGAGGTCGCTCTGCCAACAGGTGTGGCTGCACGCTGCTTCACCTCGCATGTTGTTTGTGTCTGCTTATGTGCTTACAGCATCGGTGTTGTGTTGTAGGGCGGTTGCCTGTGCGCTGCTCCGTGCCCCGTGTAGGTGCTGCTGCATTTGTTGGCCGTGGTAAGTGTCCTCTCTGTCTCTGCTGTATGGTTGATGCTACTAAATTGGCTAATGCTAGCGTGGTCACAGGTAAACGCTGGTCGCAGCCCGAACTCCTCTCTCTCCCTCCCTCCTCTCGTGTGTGTCTGTGTGTGTGCCGGCTGTGACCGAAAAGGTATGCGTGTCTCCTAGCGCGCACCGCATCATGTTCAGTCATTCAGCCATGCTAATAGCATTTTTCTTGGCTAGGTGTTAATGTAACCAGCTGATTGGGGCCTCTGCTGTTTTTGTCTCCGCTGCTGCTCGTCTCCACCGCCTCTTGGCCGCACGCCACGGGCGAAGCACAATTTTAAATATTGTATGTACAAGTGTGTGTGAGTGTGTGTGTGTAAACGTGCGGGTTACGTTCTGTTACTTTTGGATTAGTTGTATGGGTTAATTTGTATTTTTTTTCTTTTTTGATTAATCCTGATTTTGGCTACTGATGTAATTAATTTGTTAATTAGGTTAAATTGAAAGACTTTCTATATGTAATTCGGTCATTGTTGGGTTTGGGTTTTGTTTTCTTTTCTTTAGCTTTCCTTTTGTTTATGATTGGTTATATTTAAGTTCTGCTTGGGCAGTTATTGATTGATATATTTTGTTAAGCTTAAGTGTGCGACCTGCCCCTTTAATTATAATTTTTGTTAGATTCTGATTTATTATTTCTTTGTTTTGTGTTGTTCTGTGGTAACCCCACTGATTTGTTTAATTTTAATTTTAATT
>NW_024616600.1:0-3250 GCF_008729295.1 Plectropomus leopardus
GTGCGTGCGTGCGTGTGAGTGAGTGTGTGTGTGTGTGTGTGTGTGTGTGTGTGTGTGTGAGTGATTGGCCACGCATGGGCTAACGGAAGAGCGGATCATTGCTCCGATCTTCCATCATAACACTATAAAGGTACTCGTGTAGTCGCCAAAGGTGAAGCGCATCCGAGGAAGGAGACGTTTAAAGAGAGCCGGCACGAAGAAGAAGCAGCATGTGAGTCAGGACCGCCGCTGCGACGCTGTAGCCATATCTGAGACACGCATCTGGGACCTACGGAGGACGTGAAGTACCTGCACTCCCTCATGACGCACCTCCACACACCTTTTTTTAACCATTCCTTGTTTTCGATGATCTCTGAAGGGGTCGGCCACGTTCAGCACATGAACATCAGCATTGTACAGATTTTTTTTTTGCTTCCCTCAGCCTGCCCCCGGAGTCGTGTCGTCTGCTGTTTTGGCTGTTTTTACGTACTGTAGGACTTTTCGGAAATGTGACAATGAAACAGAAGAAGAGCCGGAGATTCTGGCTGACCTCCTGTATGAACCTCGTTGCACCTTTACAGAGCGTAGAAGAAGAAATACTCCCTAATAAGTGCTCCAGTTGTGTTGGAAAACTCCAGACTCCATGTCCTAAATGTTCTATATATATAAATATATATATATATGTAGATTTCTGGTTTACCCCATAAAATTTAATGTTAGTCCTTTTTATGGTGATCGCTGTGTTTTTTTAATGCGTCGCTGAAACGTCAGTGATGAGCGGACTGTTCAACTGGAAAGTGTGCTCAGTGATTTATTTTTTTTATTTTCATTTCTTTAGAGCCTTACCAAGATGTGGAAAAGAACCAGAAAAGACTTTTGGTACTATGTACCACTAATGTTTTCTGACATGTACGTGTACTTAATCTATAATATATTTAAATTGTGTTTGATTTAAATACATATATTATGAAATGTTTGTCTGTCCTCTTTTTTTTTTCTTCTTTGACATATTTTATCTTCTTTATCTTCATTTATCATGTTTTTTTTTAATTTATTTGCAATCTTAAGTTTACAAAATGATGCAACAACACTTTGTGCCGCCTTTAGACGCCTTTTCCAAGTATTTAAACTTTTAAACCATGAGCAAATTGGTCTTATTTTTTTCAAAAACATGGGAAAAAGGCAGTGAGCAACTTAGTGAGAAATGTTTAACAAATTGCAAGAAATGTGTACATACAATTTGAATAAATAAAAAAGCTTGGAGAAATAGAAAAAAGCTAGGAAAAAATTATCAGAATTACATACATGAAATTATGTTCCAGATAATTTCCCTTTTCTTTTTTTTTTTCTTTTTCCCTTTTCTTTTTTTCCTAATTATCTGGTAATTTTCTTGACAAAAGCTTGTGGAAAATTGTCCAAAGAGAAAAAGAAAAAAGCTAAGAAAAAGCTATATTTATAACTAAACATCATGATTACATTTTTTAAATTATGTTACAAAATCATAATTTTCAAGCAGGTTATTTCCTTTTTAAATTAATTTGTTTTTTATTTATTTGTTTATTTATGTCAAATTTTCTGGTAATTTCTAGTACTTTTTACTAATCACTGGCAAAGTTTTGGGCCGTTTCTTTTGTTGCTCATTGCCTTCCTGCGTTATTTAAAGAGAACAAGTCTGTTTGCTCGTGTTTGAAAGGGTTAAAAATGAGTGGAAAGTGACAGAGCCAGCTCACTATTATCACCTCTGACCAGCTGGGGGCAATGTTGACTGTGTTGCTGTGTTAGGGTCAAATATAAGAAAGATTATTTCTGACATGACAATAAGCACTTTCTGTTTAACAGGCTCAGAAAAATCCACAAATTGTAATGAACATTTCAACTGAAAGGGCACAGAGGTCACATTCAGCAGAGCATTTAAAATTTGGATTATTTTTTAGAGGTCTCATGGTTGACGGTACCTCTCGCTGTGAAGTATTAATGACAGTAGATCATTTAGAAAAATACAAATAATAATGAAGTAACTTATACAATTGTGTGTATTGCAAGGACAAAATGAGCCCACTACTTCAGCTTATTTGTGTGATAAATATTTATCACTTAAGGGACTGTTCTCTATTTATCAGAGGAGGGGTTTTGCTGGGGTGTGACTTTTTTTTTAATCCTTAATCTAAACATACATTTTGACTTTAGGAAAATACATGACCCTCCCTACACTATACATTAAGATTTTTTTTTTTTTTTTTAAATTATCTTTTGATGTTTTAAAGTAAAAAGTTGAAGAAAAAATGTTGGTGTTGAAAAAACAAAAACAAAAGAAGAACTTGTTTATGTTAACTTGTTTATGCTAGTTAGTTTGTTAGTGTGTTTTTTTGGCTTAATGTATTTGAGATGTAGAAAATGAGTTTGATATAATGTTTGTCGCACATTTAAATATTTTTGGCAATTTCTTTATTTTAAAAGTTTTGGTGATTTTTAATTTTTTTTAAAAGTTTCCTTTCAATTTTTTTTCCAACAGTTTTGGTAATTTAAAAAAAATAGTGACTTTCTGTTCTTTAAACACTTTTGGCAATTTACTTTTTTATTTTTACATTTTTTTTCTCTAAAAATCATGCCTTGCAAACTTGCAGGCATGTTAAAAAAAAAAATTAAAAAAAATCGCAAAATGTACAGAATTTGATCACAGCCAGAAGTGTATTGAAATGATCATTTTCCCAAAGTCACTTCGTAGCTTTGGGAAGGGTCAAAGAAAAACCAACCACCCTAAAAGCGACCCCCTTCTCCTCATAAATAACCAACAGTCCCTTGTCTGGGTCGCAAAACGCTGTTTCATTGTTGTTGCAGACTGAGGCTACCTGCACGTGCAGAGGCAACGCCCACTTCAATCCAGACTGACAGATCCGTCCTGAGCTCTGATTGGCTGAGCTGCTGTATCAGTGTAACAATGAACACAACAATAGTCACTTTTGCTGCACATGATGATACTAAGAAGTATTTGTTTTGCAGATAATATTGATAATTAACTGATATTAAAAAAAAATGATCAATAATTTTATATACTGTTTTTATTACAATTATTTGTCTTCATGTCTTAATGAAAACCGCATTAATGCACATAACGCCGCATTAACGAAGTGCAAAGCGCATTTGAGCCATTTGGACAACAACCTGCGACCAGACGATTTTTGACAAGGTAAAGGAGACATGTGCAAAATACCGGAAGAGTAGGTATTGCCTTCAGAATAAAAGTGTTTTTGTTAATCAATTACGCTTAATA
>NW_024616601.1:0-4598 GCF_008729295.1 Plectropomus leopardus
CGCCACCAGCCCAGAAGTTAGGGCGGCAAAGCCCCGACCCCCAGCGACACTATGTAATGGAGTTAATTATTGGGGTCCAGATATGTTCAAATTTTGTGAGTAGATTTTTTGTACAGGCAGACATTTTCTCCATGGAGATGTGATCTAATAGAAGATTTTTATATTGAGTTATACTTAGATTCTTTTTGGATTTCCAATTAATAAGGATAGTTTTCTTGGCAATGCTTAGAGCTGCAAGGAGCATGTAGGATTTGTTAGTGTCCATATTGATGTTAGTGAGATCACCTAGCAAACAAAGTGAGGCGGAGGCAGGGATTGGCTGTCCTAGACATGTCGATAGGTCTTCACAAATCTTTTGCCAAAATATGTTGACCGGTGTACAAAGCCAAACAGCATGCATATACGTATCTAATGGGCCACCCGTGCAGTTCAAACAGATGTTTCTATGTGCAAGGCCCATCTTGAACATCCTTTGTCCTGTGTAGTGTGTTCTGTGAAGAACCTTTTATTGTATGAGTTGTAAGTTGGCGCTTTGGGTCATTTTGAAGGTATTTGAACAAATTTGCATCCAAAAATTTGGGTCTGTGTTGATGGATAAATCTTTCTCCCATTTGGAGATTGGAAGAGAGACTGTTCGATCTGTTTTAGATAATAATAAATTAATTTTGGAAAGTAATTTTGGAGGTGAGTGCTTTAGAAAATCTGTTATTATTGGTGGTAGCTCTAAGTCCAATTGGCTAAGGTTAAACCTTGCCTGAATTATGGATTTAAGTTGAAGATATTCCAGAAATGTGTTCTTGTTAATACCATATAGTGCTACCAGCTCATTAAATGGAATGAAGTTACTGCCTTGGAGGATATGCTCCAGATGTCTTATCCCTTTGTCGTACCATGTTGTGAAGTTTATTGTTTTTTTATTTCGCAGGATATCAGGATTGTTCCAGATAGGCGTATGTCTGCATGGCATGGGTGAAGACCTATTTATTTTAAGAAATTCCCACCAGGCTGTCAGAGAAGTGCTAATATTAATGCTCTTAAAGCAGCTATGTCCTTTGATAATGGGACTGATAAATGGCAGGTCAGCGATTTGGGTTTCTTTACAAAATGTCTGTTCAGTATCTAACCATGCTTGATCTAGTGGACTTTTTGTAATCCATTTTAAGATATATTGTAGTCTATTGGCAAGGTAGTAATTATAAAAATCTGGTAGCTCCAAACCACCGTGGTCTTTCGCCTTTTGAAGAGTTTTTAAACTTATACGTGGTGGTTTAGTTTTCCATAGAAATTTGGAAATGCTCGAGTCCAATGATTTGAACCAAGTGAGGGGGGGTTGAGATGGAACCATTGAGAAGATATAATTTATTTTCGGCAGGACCATCATTTTAACTGTTGCCACTCTTCCCATAAGCGATATGGGCAGATTCCTCCACCGAGTGAGATCATCCTCTATTGTTTTAAGTAGGAGAATGTGATTTAGCCGTGTCAGGTCAGACAGCCTGGCGGAAATGTTGATACCTAGGTATCTAAAGTTTCCCAATTGTAGTGGGGCGGTTGACCCACTCTTGATGTTAGAGTTTATAGGTAGGACTGTTGATTTGTTCCAATTAGTAGAGTAGTCTGAAATAGAGGAGAATTTGTCTATAAGTGCTGTTGTCTCAGAGAGAGAAGCTTGTGCATTTTGAAGGAAAAGTAGTACATCATCAGCATAAAGGCTTATCTTATGGTTCACATTTGCTGTTCGAATCCCTTTGATATTATTATTTTGCCGAATTGCAGCTGCGAGTGGTTCGATAAATATGGCAAAAAGGGATTGAAGCTTGGAGAAGTTTGATCATTTGTTCTGACACAAGCACTGAGTGAACTGTATAATATTTTATACCAGAATAGAAAGTTGTCTCCGAACCCAAATTTTTGTAATGCAGCAAAGAGAAATTTCCAATTCACCCGGTCAAAAGCCTTTTCAGCATCTAATGAGACTATTATGGCTTCCTTATTCTGAATATTACAGTGGCCTATCAAATTGATTAGTCTGCGTGTGTTATTTGTAGAGTGTCTGCCCTTGATAAACCCCGTTTGGTCAAGATGTATTATGTGAGGTGTTATGTTTTCAATTCTTCTAGCCAGCGCTTTGCAAATTATTTTTAAATCTGCATTTATAAGTGATATAGGACGATAGTTAGATGGGAGTAATGGGTCTTTATCTGGTTTAAGGAGGAGGCTAATGTTTGCACGGTTCATGTTAGGAGGGAGTATGGAAGTTTCCTTAATTTCTGCGACCATTCTGTTGAAAATTGGTGCGAGCATTGGCCATAATTCTTTGTAGAATTCCATCAACCATCGGGTCCTGGGGCTTTCTTGTTCGGCATATGCTGGAGGGCTTCATGAAATTCCTCTATTGAAATAGGTGACTCCAAAGCCATGATCTGTTCATTATTTAATTTTGGTAGTTCAACTGCACTTAAAAAAGCATCTATGCTAGAGTTTGAATGTGTTATTTATTTCTTCTGGGACACGGGTTGTTTTCCCAGCAGAGTTCTTTATTGAGGAAATTGTTACTTTTTCTTTATTCTGTTTTAGTTGGTTTGCTAAGAGTCTACTGGATTTGTTGCTGTGTTCAAAGTTCTCCAAGCATAATCTCTGTAGCTGAAATTGTGTTTTTCTGTCAAGTAATTCATTTAGTTTCGGTTTTAATTTTCTCAATTCACTTAACAAATATTTATCTTGGGAAGCGGCATGAGCTGTCTCCAAAGCTTTAATTTACTATTCTAATTCTATTTCAAGAACTTTCTCCTTTTTTTCTTGTATGCGGAGTAAGAAATTATTTTACCTCGCATGATTGCTTTCGCCGCCTCCCAAAGAACACATGAGGAGATGTCAGGCAGGTCATTTGTTTCAGAGAATATTGTCCACTCTTTTTTAAAGAATTTAATAAAGTCTGGGTCCTTAAGCAATGATGTATTAAATTTCAAATGTCTAGATGGTGGTGTGACTTTTTTCTTAGTGACTGTCAGAGCGACTGGAGCGTGGTCGCTGATGGTGATAGGGTGAATCTGTGTGTCAGAGATGTCCATCATAAGTGAGTTACTTGTTAAAAAGTAGTCTAAACGGGAATAAGAGTGGTGGACTGGTGAGAAGAAGGTGTATTCTTTGAGCATGGGGTGACACCAGCGCCAAGCATCGCAGAGACCACAATCACTCATGTATTGTTTTATTATATCGCTTGATTGCCAGCTGAGATAACTACCTGCTCTGCTAAGTCTGTCTAATTCTGGATTGAGTACCAAGTTGAAGTCCCCTCCCACTATAAGTGTTGTGTCTGAGTATGCCGAAAGTGCAGTGAAAAAGCTGTGGAAGAAGGAGGGGTCATCAACATTTGGACCATATATATTGGCAATGCATAACTCTGTATTATGTGTAGATATATTGATTATTATAAATCTTCCTTCTGGGTCTGTGGTAGTGTTATTGCAAGTGAAATTTATTTTTTTACTAATTAAAATAGCTACGCCTCTTTGTTTGGTATTATAGCTAGCTAAGTATGTGTGAGGAAACTGTGATGAACTAAGTTTATGATGTCCTACTTTGGATGTGTGATTCTCATGCAATAGAACAATGTCTGCCTGAAGGTTATTAAGGTGTTCAAAAATTTTGAGTCTTTTTTCATGTGATCCAACTCCACGCACATTCCAAGTGACAAACCGTAACATGTTCATATCTAAACTAACTTATTGAGTATAAATTGTAATTTAAATAAGTGGAGGTGTGCGTGTGTGTGTGTGTGTGCGTGTGTGTGTGTGTGTGTGTGTTAGATGTGTGCAGCTGCCTTTCTGAGGAACCTGCACAAACAAGTTGTTGTATATTTGTTTTCTTGTATGTGTGCGTGTGTATGTCTGTGACAAGTGTATCCTTGTAACATATGTAGTCGGACTGAGCATCATTGAAACACGCTGGATTTAAGCATAAGTGGTGACACATTACAACAACTACAACAGGAAACAAAACAAACAGAACAGGTAACACAAATATACAGATTAACAGTCTGGAAGGAAAACAGTACATGAGACGTGCACTGTGATTTTAGTTAATAAAGGCCCAAAAGGAAATTAGTGGCGGAATTGTTCTGTGTTCTGTATTACCTTACTCAGAGACTACCTTTAAGTGTGGTAGAGGATGTGCATTCAGTAGAGCCAAGGAGTGACTTCTGGATCATGGAACAGCTGTCCATTAACGTAGAGTTTGTCCACAGTGATGATAGCACGGGATCCTCCGTCGATAAATTTCTTTCTGATTGGGAACAGGCATCTGCGGCGCTCCAGGATTTCCTTGGGGAATTGATCGTTCACGCTGAAGTCCGTTCCTCTCAGCTCCCTGCCTCGGCTCTTCACCAGCTCCTTTTGCTTGAAGTGTTCAAACTTCACAACAATGGGTCTCGGGTGCTGGCCGTCTGGTCTCTTCCCTCCAAGGTGGTGGATCCGATGGAAGGCGATGTTCTTCACAGTGGGAGTTTCAGTTATTTCTGGAGAAACTCCTTGATGGACGCTTCGGGATCTCCCTCTGCCCGCTCTGGGATCCCGGAGAAAACCAGGTTGTCTCGCATG
>NW_024616602.1:0-2851 GCF_008729295.1 Plectropomus leopardus
GTGAAAATTACAGAGAAGGATGGATCCGAGATCCCCGCTGATACGGCCGTAGGACTCATTAATTATCCTCTGAATACGATTTTCAGCCAATGCGACGTTATTCTGGGAGATAGATTGATTTCACAGTCCAGCGCCACACATCCTTACAGAGCCATGATCGAGACTCTGCTCAACTATTCTGAAGATACGTTAAAGAGTCAATTCAGCGCCGGTCTATTTTACAAAGACACTGCTATAGATTTGATAGTCATGTCAAACGGGCCTAATAGAGGTCTTACTCAGAGAGCCGTATTCACGGATCAGTCGAAAGAAGTGGACCTGCTGGGCCCCCTTCACGCCGACATATTTTTCTGCGAGAGACTTTTGCTGAACTCGGTAGATTTGAGAATTAAACTGATACACAGCAACGATGCCTTCTGTCTGATGGGAACACGCATCTCAGAGTTTGCCCTGAAGATAATGGCCGCCTCCCTGTTTGTCAAAAAGGTCACAGTTTCCCCGGCCATCAGGTTGGGTCATGAGACAGCCCTGTTGAAAGAAAATGCCCTCTACCCCCTCTCATGCGTGACAGTGAAAACCTACTCCATCCCTGAGAATTCCAGGATCTGTAACCAAGAGAACCTCTTTCTCGGAGCGATCCCCAAATACGTTGTTCTCGGCATGGTTCACCACGACGCCTTCACAGGCAGGAGGGACCTGTCACCCTTTAATTTCAAACATTATGATATGGAGTACCTGGCGCTCTGTCAGGACAGCCGACAGATTCCTGCTAAAGCCTTTCAACCCCAGTTTGATAGAGGGAATTCAGTCAGAGAGTTTTACCACATGTTTACAGCCACGGGGATACACCTCAAAGATTTACCTCTGAGTATCGATCGCAGGGAATTTAATGAGGGGTATGCTCTGTTTGCTTTCAATCTCGAACCGACCGATGACACAGATGCCCTGTCTCCCGTTTCCAACGGAAATTTGAGGCTGGAGATGAGATTCAGGGTTCCCCTGCCTCAGACCACCACACTCATCGTCTATGCTTGTTACAATTCCATTCTGGAGATCAATGCTAAAAGACAGGTGCTGGTGGATTATTATTAAAATAAAATGAAATAAAATAAACTGAAATGGATAATCGTCAGCTGGAACATCTTTTGCATCAACTGCTGGGAGATTCTGCGGGGTGTGGGCTTCTGACCAGCTACCCTTACTGAAGCCTGAGTTTCGAGCTCCCGCCTACTTCATCGTCAACACTCACCCCTTACACCTGCCTGGAGAACACTGGTTAGCTCTGACTCTGGAACAGGACGGCTCTGCCACCTTTTTTGACTCTTACGGACACCCCCCTGATTTTCCACACTACCCCTCCAGCATCTTGGAGTTTCTGGAAAATCGTTCAGAGAAAATACTGCACCATGACCGTACCGTCAGCTTCAACACCCTCTGTCCATCATTTGCGGGCAGCATTGTGTTTTTTATCTCTGCCATAGGGCCTGCGGATTATCTTATGAAGAAATATTGTCTCTCTATGACGACGACGTCTTAAGAAACGATCGTACGGTATCTCATTTTGTGAATAATTATCGAAGCTGCCTGGTTCGACGTCGAAGAGGTCTGAATTTTTATCACGGGGCCTGCTCTTTACAAATGTTTAGAGATGTGTGTAAAACGCTTGTAAAACGCATGTAGAACGCATGTAAAAAAAAACCAAAGAACAATAAACATTTTAACGAAAAACATTTTTTTTTTTATTTATTTTTTCTGCAGATACGTATACCTCTGTGTGTGTGTGTGTGTGTGTGTGTGTGTGTGAAGAATAAAACAATAAATTTTTTTTCTAAATCAATCCAACGTCGTCCATTTGGGGGATAGGATTATTCTTCTCTTTGAATGTAGACGGGGTGTTTTTTCTCCAAATTCTTCTTCATCTTTATCTTCGATCATTTTGAGACGCCTGTATTGCTCACGTGCAAAACGGTTATTCAGCATAGATAAGGGGATGTTTACTTCAGCCAAGGTATTTAGGAAACTTATCCATCCTTTTGGAGGAGACTGAGGTTTTTTATAAGTCTGCGACAGGTTTTTGAATAAATCCATGATATGAGAACCTTTTACTACGTTCCCCCTATAAACAAATTCACCCCTCGAGGTCCAGCCCCCATCGCCTTCCGATAATTTCCGCATAATGTACCGTGCATTTTTACGGGAGCGTGGGGATAGATTTTTCATGACCTCGCTTACCACATCCTGATGATTCCAATACAGGATCCGGTGTCTGGGCAGATGCAGACACAGTCCTGTCAGTCCCGTCAGTCCTGTCAGATGTTTGGACGGATGTGGACGTAGATTCAGGAGGGTGATCAAGCAGGTGTTCAGGCTGCAGATGCTGCAGACACAGAGTAATCCTACGTTCATCATTCTGACCTTGTCTCATAAGAGTGAGATATCTGTGCAACAAAGCTTCATACCTCTTCAGTTTTTCATAGGAACTTATCCCCTTCTCATTGAGTATCCTTCTCATTCTTTCATCCAAATCATCTTCAGCCATCTGTCTGATGGAGGTGGAGGAGGAGGAGGAGGAGGATTCTGTTCAGGTGAGCCTGTTCATCTCATGGGGTGAAATGAGAAACATTTTGTTCACCTTGGCCATCTTTTTTTTTCCTTCTATTTTCTCTGAATCAAGCCTCCTAAAAGATTCCCTATAAGAGGTATGGCTGCTGACAGCAGAGGAAAAATAAATCCCCCCGTCTGTTTCTTCAAAACCCGATGTTTACGTTTCAAACTAGTTTTCTTATCGGCCAGCAGTCTGATGATTTTTTTGACGTTTCAGTTTTTTGTATTGAGAAGTAGAGAGGGGAAT
>NW_024616603.1:0-5543 GCF_008729295.1 Plectropomus leopardus
GTCTGGTCTCGTACTGTGAGCAGCACCTCCAGCCTCACTATGAATCTCCTGCCTTTAAAAAACACAAACTGGTTGAAGCTTCACCAAAGCTTCAAGAGAACATCTGCACTCGTCACAATGAGGTAATGAAGATTTTCTGCCGCACTGATCAGCGGTGTATCTGTTATCTCTGCTCCATGGATGAACATAAAGGCCACAACATGGTCTCAGCTGCAGCAGAAATGGCTGAGAAGCAGAAAGAGCTCGGGGCGAGTCGACAAAAGATCCTGCAGAGAATCCAGAGCAGAGAGAAAGATGTGAGGGTGCTTCAGCGGGAAGAGAAGGTGATAAGTCACTCTGCTGATAAAGCTGTGGAGGACAGTAAGAAGATGTCTGCAGAGTTAATCCGTCTCATTAAGAAAAGAAGCTCTGATGTGAAGCAGCAGATCAGATCCCGACAAGAAGCTGAAGTCAGTCGGGTCAAAACGCTTCAGGTGAAGCTGAAGCAGGAGTTAGACGGGCTGAGGAGGAACAATGCTGAGCTGGAAAAACTCTTACACACAGAGGACCACACCCTGTTTCTACAGAACTACGTCTCACTGTCAAATCTGGCTGACTCTGAAGACTCATCCAGCATCAATAACCGTCCTGTACAATATTTTGAGGATGTGACTGTGGCTGTGTCAAAGGGCAGAGAAAAACTACAGGACACTCTTGGGGTTATATGGAACTCAATCTCACAGAAAGTGATTAATGTAGATGTTTTACTGCCACAAAATCCCCAGACAAGAGCTGATTTTTCACTATATGCACTTGACAAGGATTATTTCAGACTTGATCGAAACACAGCTAGCATGCAAATATTATTATCGGAAGAGAACTGCAAAGCAACATGTATGAAAGATGAGCAGTCGTATCCTAATCACCCAGAGAGATTCATGGGCAAGTCTCAGGTTCTGTGTAGACAACCTCTGATGATTGGACATCATTACTGGGAAGTTGAGTGGAGTGGTTTAGGAGTTTCTATAGCAGTTGCATACAGGGACATTGCCAGAACAGGACCCAAAAGTAAATTTGGAGATAATGACAAGTCCTGGGCATTAGAGTGTGTGAAAAAAAATGATTTGATCATTTATGATTTTAAACATAACAGCCACAAAAAGTCCATCACAAAACCTCCGTCCTCAAAAATAGGAGTGTACCTGAGTCACAGGGCAGGTATGCTGTGTTTCTACAGCGTGTCTGGCACTACGATGACTCTCCTCCACAGAGTCCAGACCACATTCACTCAGCCTCTCCATGCTGGACTCGGTGTTTATTATTATGGAGCTGCAGCTGAATTTTGTGACGTCAAGTAGACAAGAGTTAGTGGATTTTTTTTCCCCAGAAAGTAGTTGTTCAGATCAACAAACACACAACTTTTGCATATTAGATAAAGGTTGAATCACTGTTATGAAAGCTCAAAATGGATATTTTTCCTTATGAAAAAGTAACCTCTTGTGTGGTGTGTATAGTTCTGCTGTTAGTTCTATATTTGCATTGTTGCTGTAATATTTTCTGCTTTCTGTTTTGTTGATTTTTAACTGATCATCACTTAAAGTCTTTTTTAATTGCAGCTGACTTATTGATTACATCTTTATTCTGACGTTGTCAGAGTATTCAGAAAAGTGTATTTAATCATTAGGGAAATGATTTTACTCCACAGTGCTGTCATACTTGTTAAACATACTGCTGCGATGTATAAAGCTGATACATATGTGGAAGATACTAGAAATTGGGTCCTTTATTGATTGGAAATACAAACAAAGTCAGTTAGAAATAATTACTGGCTTGTTTGTTTTATGCTTTCGAGTAAAGTCCCAGCAGAGTTATGGTGGATCATTTTTTCTCATTCTTTTTTAATTTTGTTTATATTTTTTTCTCATTCAATTAAGTTTTTAGTCAATCTTGAGAGTGGGTTTGTATTTCAGTTTTTATTGTTTAAAGTCGTTCAGTTTTAGTTAAGTTTTCATTAGTTTTAGAATTGGGTTTTTTTTATAGTATATTGGTAAAGGGCAAGATTTAAGAAGTTTTTAGTATTTAGTAGTATTTATTACAATACAAACAATACAATATAAAACACCATTTTAATTAGTTAGCTCTTAAGTCTAATTTTTATATTTGCTAAATATGACCAAAATGATTTTTCACACCTAGTTTAGTTTGAATGAACTATAATAACCTCGGTCCAAGGCGACATGTTCCAATAGGTTATTCAGTAGAAAGAAAAATACAAAGCTTATTATACAGTCATGGACTCACTGTAACATTGTGTTATAGAGACTGTGAGGAAGGCCATACTTTCAAATGATACTCATTATAAGAAATATTGTAAAAATTCACCTTTTGTGTGGTGTATGTTATATGTAATTTTCTGTATTATTGCTGGAATATGTTCTGTGCTTCCTGATTCTGCACTACAGTACAGTCTTCACTTTGAATTTGCCTGTTTCCAATTTTGCAATACAAATGAAGCTTGTTTGCCTTCCCACAACAGAACCTGTAAAACCAGTTTAGGTGACTCACTGAGCTTAAAAGGATTGTTGATGAGTAATGGGCAAATAAATGTGCACGTCCTCCTACTCCTTTTTTCGAGCTTGTAATTCATTTTTGTTCACGAGAATTTATTCAAATAATTTATTTTGTAGTTTTATTGTACATATTTATTGTTTTCTGCTCCTTGAAACAGATATCACAAACACAACAGATCAACAAAAAGGTGCAAAAACTCAACAATGAGATAAATTAGGTAAATTCAACACGTTTGTGAGCAGTGTGTTGAACACAGGTGGAGACGGTGACTGTCACCAAGTGTAAAGTAAGTCGATGGAGACACCTGGTGGTCAATCACTGACATGACATGCTGTTTAAATACAGACCGCTTTGACCACACGAGCTGATGGCTGCATGTCTTATATGCTGTAACATTCTCTGAAATATCTTGTATATTTTCTCTTAATTTTCTGGTCCAGATGCATCAAACTTTTTTAACCCCTGACAACACCCCTGAAACACTGTATAAAGGCAGGTTTTGTGCAGGATGCAAAGAGTCTGGCCAAGACTGGAGACATGACACCGAAAAAACAACTAAGAAGTTTTAATGTCGGCCCACCGTTAAATAAATTTAAATTAACTGGGATTTCAACATGACTTGTAAACATGGGAATGCAAAACATAAATGAATAAATAAAATGAACATCTTATGTACATGCTCTGAAACTTCATCCAGGAACTAATATTACTTTCTTTCTCTTTGTGTTGAATTACTTGTATTTTGTGGCAGTTTTTGTTTTATTGGTTTGACAGTCGTTGTTTTCTGGTTTATAACTTTTTTCTTAAGGCTGAGATGAGATGAGGATTATATTTTTTTTCTATGAAAAAAACATTTTCTGTCACTGTTGTAGCTCCATACAATCCCCAGCCCAGCATGGAAGGTAAGAACATTTTAAGTTTATTTTAAACTATTTGGCGTTCTGATGTATTTCTTATTTTTTAATGCCTTTTATTGTTTTGTTTTTTTTTGTGTTAGTTTTTTCCTTGCAAAACAGTGAAAAGTAAGCTGAAATTTATATATTTTTTAAAACATATACATATATTAAAATCTTGAAGCAGACTCATTGAAAAAAACACATCAAAATGCAAAACAATAAAGATAAAAAATGAAATACTTTTTAATAACTGTGTTTTATTTTTCAGTGCCAGTATCTCTCTTTTTAATGCCAAAACTTTGTCACTGCTGTGGCTTCGTACAACATCCAGTCCTGCATGGAAGGTAAGAAAACTGCAAAGAAGCTAACATTGAAAACATCAGGTCCATTCGCTCTGTCCAACAACAAAAGAACTGAAAGTGTCCTTCTCCACACTGTCCTCCTCTCTGTCCTCCTCTCTGTCCCTCACAGCGCAGCCAGCTCCTGCAGCAGCCGCTCCTTCTCCCGCTGCAGCTCCACGATGCTCTGCTTGTTCTGCTCCAGCCGGTCCTCCAGCCACTGCAGCAGCGGCCCGCTCACCGCCGACATCTGGCTGCACAGGTTCTTGGTGAACACCGAGCCGTTGTGGATCTTGGTGACGGGGTCCAGGTGCGCCAGGCTGTGGATCTTACGGTAGGTGTCCTGCTCCTCCTGGCACAGGATCCGTGGCAGCTCCACGGCCGACTCCAGGCACACCTATAGAAATATATTCGTATCTCATTATTTTTATTTGTGAAATCTGTAAATATAAAAACACTTTACAGATATTAAAAAAAAGATGTGTGAAATCAAATATATTTTGCAAATATAAAACTGATCCCCAAATACACAAATCAAATCTGTGAATACAATCAAATAATTTATAAATAACTAAAAAGCATTTGTGAATATATTTCTAACATTCACAGCTTTCAGACAATAATCATATGAATTTCATGCATTTTTAAAGAAATTTTCCGTGTGGAGGAAAATTATTTTGAAACCTGCTTCTTAAATATGTGTCACTGTATTTGTGATAATTCAGAGGTAGAGTGATGAAGGATTTAATTACTTTAAAACAGTTAAGTTATTTTTTATAGTGTAGATTACTGTATTTCCCGAGCACAAAAGAAGAATTAACAACAAGAAAAAACAGCAGTATAAAAACATGTCTACTGTCGACCTCATTGTACTTTTTCCCCCATTAATAATTTATTAAACTTTTTTTTTTGTCACTTGCACAATGTTGCCTAAATGACTATTTAGGCAACAATGTATATAAGTGAAGTTATATAGATATAGATAGATATATGGAATCAATGTTCAAACAGGTATTTGGGACCCATGTAGTGTTTTAATTTTGTGTTTTTATCTGAGTTTGATTTTGTTTTATTTTTTTTCCTCTTTGATTTATTTCTTTATTTATTTTGGGAAGCACATTGTGACTTACGTCTGTGTGAGGTGCTTTATAAATAAACTTTGCTGGGGGGGGCACCCTGCTCCAAATGTGCTCGCGCCGCCCCTGGATATTATACACACCTTCCCGATGGCCTCGCGGGGCACGACGTGGATCGGAATCTCCACGCGCTCGTACTCGGAGCCTTTCTGCGCCTGCGCGGACTGGAAACAGGTGTATAGCACGCGACCCGTCTTGGTGTTTTTGTCCTCGATGAAGCAGGAGAAGATGAGGCCCACGAAGCACTGGTCCAGCATCTGGTACATGGCCTGGGTCCGCACGTCCACGTGAGAGGGCCACACGGTGATGTGCGGGTGAGAGTGGTACCAGCCCACCACGCGCATCGGCCGGCCGGTCGTGTCCGCCAGCCGCTCCGCCTCCGTGGAGGCCGCGGACAGCTGCTCCGGGGAGATCTCCACCCGGTCCTTCCTCTTGTCCGAGCGGCGGAGGATGATGACGGAGTGGATGTGGACGATCCTGGAGGTCTCCACCTCCCCGATGCACAAACCCATCACCTCCTCCTTCTCCGTGCTCAGCGCGTGGTTCATACACACGAGGAAGGCGTCGGACTCCAGGTGAACCGCGCTCACCGCCATTAGCTCCCAAAAATTAAGTTTTATCCG
>NW_024616604.1:0-2558 GCF_008729295.1 Plectropomus leopardus
CCTTGTATGACATCTGTCATTGATTCTGCAGGATAAGTAATTAATTTTCCCATTCTATGAATGAGGTTAATTTCTTAATTTGTCTCTTTATGTTGCATGTGTATAAAATAAACAATTTCTCCTGTAGAATTAAAGTTTTTTATTCTTATTCATTTTTCTTTTTCATTTCATGTTTATTTGTATAGGGACAAGTATATAGCATAACACTGATGCCACCTACTATAACATTTATAGCCAGGGGTGTTACTGGATGGGAAGCGGTTGAGAACTTGGCAGGTTACCTTGTCAGCCTCAACCACACAATAACTGCACTGTCAGTAGGAGAGGAAGCTGAGACTGTGCGTCTCTATTCCAATCTTGACGCAATGGACAAGGCTCCCACCAAATACTCTCTCAAATCCAAGAAGAAGACCTTGCCAGGACCATGGAGAGCTTCCAGGAAACGCAGTGGCTCTGCACCTGGTCAACAAGCAGCTGAAAGGTGAGCTCACCTATAGAAACATGTAACTGTTATGGACAGATTCCCAAAGATCCTTTTGTGAACAGATTTCCCAAGATCTATGCCACAGGTCATCAGGAGCTATTGGATGCACATGGGAAGTTCTCCCTCAGCTGACTGCAATCAGTCAGCTGGGAGGCTTTATAAAGGAATCCAAGTTCCCCTGCTCAGTTGGTTGTCTGTGTCTGAGGGTCAACACCTTCAGTTGACTTTCTGTGTTTTCTGTTTGAGATTATTCTTTTGGCCAGTTTCCATACACTTTGCCCTTCACTTGACTTTGATAGAATCAGCGGTTGGCTGTAGGGAGTTTTACATCCACTGCCACCTTTTAGAAACCAAGGAACCATTTTATTTTAACCCTTTTTGTGATTTGTGCAGTGTTTTGTTCATTTCCCAACCTGTGGCTCCTGTCCCTCAGGTTTTGTTTAAAGGGGAAACGTAACAGTGACATAACTCATATGTATTATAGTTATCGTTTATTACATGTCACATTTAAGCAAGAACTCACAAGTAGGGCCATGTCGGTTTGTATGCACTTAAGCAACACGTTATTACAGATGGACTGCTATAAATAATTAAAATTCTACAGTGAGCTTACACTATATTATACAGTATGGTTACCTTGATGAACTTAAACTGTCTGTTGTACAAAATTGATAAGATGTTGTTTTTCCTTTAGGCTATTCATGACACATGGCCAAGCTGCACAGAGACCTGATAGCAACAGAGTCTCAGAGTGTGTTTCCCTCAAGCTTTTCAAGGAATACCACCAAGCACGAAACAGGCCAAAAGACTGCAAGGGTAAAACATTGCCCATTCCACAGTCCATTGTGAAAACGTACGGTCACATTAAACAACTGCTTGAAGACAGCCGGACCATTCAGGACCAGACCAACTTGGTGCTAGTCACCATTAACAACACCACAGTGTGTTCTTGGTGAGATACAGTTTTGGCCTCATGCATGTACTTTAAATATATTTTTCTTTAAATATTTGTTTTGTCCAAATGTGTCTCAGAAACAATTATTTTATTTTATTACTGCTCCATTCAGTGTTTTTACTTGTTTCACTTACTGTGTGTGGTTGTTTTGGAGAGGAGGAGACCTGGTTTTTTGCAGATCCTGAAAGTTGGAAAAAAAAGGTCTTTCTATCAATTTTAGAAATATTAGGGCATTAAAGAATCTTAAGGGATTAGTTGCCACAAATGTTGAACCAGCAATTTAGCATATTTATTTTGTAGTTTAATTTAATGAGTAAAGTACATTATTTTGACCACTAGATGGTGGCAATAGCCTCTAGGTTATGCCAGGTCATATGGTTTATGATGTCACATTGGGTGTGAGCCAGCTTCACAGGGAGTGTGTTAGATATGTATTTTTAACAAGTCACAGTGGCGGTAAATTAAGACAATGGAACATAGGCAGGGCACATATGGTTCTTACCGTATTCACCGTAATCACAGCAAAAGACAGCAAAGGTAAATCAGGTCACTTCACTTTATCATCATATCACAAAACCAACATCATTCTGCAATAAATGGGAGCATCACCCAAAGATATTTAATAGTTTGGACACTGATTCATTTCCTGGATGTGATACGAGTAAAGAACGCCTTTTCGCCTATGTAAGTGACTGTATTGAAGCTTATTGGAATTCTTTTAAACAGTCACAGCAAATTTTGTCAAAATGAGTCAAGCTCTCGTCCATGGAGGTCCACATTTCTGATGTTACAAATCTTAAACATGTATGAAAAAGCAGAAAAAAATCCACACACTAGCATATGCTCCCACAAGATTTGTTCAATTTTGTGTGATTTTGTGTGAATTGTCTATATGTTGTCATGTCTGAAAAAAGTTAACACATTGAAGTGTCCCTCCCCCTCCAGGTTACATGAAAGGCAGAAGAGGACAGACCAAGAGTCATTGTTAAAAGGTGCAGAGCTTCCAGAGAAGGTTGCTACAGCTCAGGATTGTCTGCCAAAGGCAAGAGAGCTCCCCTCTGCACCTTTGCAACATGGACATGCGGTCATGGAGTTCCATGAGCCTGAAAACAAGGAGGG
>NW_024616605.1:0-5959 GCF_008729295.1 Plectropomus leopardus
CTTCCCCGTGCTAATATCTAACGGACAGTTTTGGGGAAAACTTGTCAAAGCTTTAGTGCCTGCCTGTATTTCAGGTGCAGAAAGCTTTCGCAAATGTATCCTTTTTTTCCCCATTTGTTTAGTTCGTTTTGATTCTTTCATCCTAAAAAGTAGCTGTGAGGTTAATGATTCATACATGAAATGCTGCCTTTGTAAAATGTAAATTCACTTTAATCCCTGTTAATGACCCTTTTTTTTTTTTCTTTTAGCAGTGCTGACCTGAGCAGACCTGAGGCTCGTTTTGGTGGGTGGGATTGTAACGGAACCCATAATGCAGCTGTGATTCTGAGCTACAGCTGGTTATGGGGTCCGTTTCCATCCCACAATGCACAGGACATCCTGAGCAGACCTGCGAACATCGAGCATTTCTCCATCAATAAGATGATACTTAAGCATCACAAATCATTAGGTATACCAGATTACTCTACATTTTCAATGTCCGCCAATGTTTAAAAAATGCATTGAGACCCTTTCAGTTGAAAACTTTATTTTTCTTTAAAAGGAAAAAACAAACTTAAAACACTGGTAACAGTATATAACAGTATAAAAGTATCTACAATAAAAATGCACATGCCAGTTGACTGAGCCACTTAAACTCTAACCTTCTGGTTCAGATGGTCCATTCAAGGTGGAGTTACAGTTTTGTTTCTCTCAAATAATAAAAGGAAAGCGAAAGCTAACACGAGTATGTTTAATGCTGTGTGTCCGTTTTGAACAGGGATTTACTGCAGTGTAAGGACTGAATCTTTAGTGTGCCTGACACAGACGGTGTTTTTCTTCAATGACACGTTTTCTCCCGGATTGCTGACAGCAGTAAACGCAACCGGGAATTTCGTGTCAGACAAGAATGACATCCAGAACAGTGACTTGAGCCCCTATTCTCAGAATTTCAAACTATCAGCTATTGTGTTCATTTCTCTCACAATATCCATCACAATACATTATTTATTACCTGTGCTACAAATAGACTGCCATTCATGAACCACTGAGTGCAGACTTCTCTTCTACAGCGTTGCAGTGGTGCGTATAGTAATAGCTTAACTCTGGTTTCCTCTCCCTCTGGGGAGCACTGCTGGAGTGACTGAACTGAAACATGATATTTACATCCGTGTTTGACACAGGAGCACTTTCTCCGAACACCATATTTCAACAGTTTTACCATTGACCGTTATCATTTACTGAAGTCACACATTAGAAAAGCTCTAACAGCATAATTATACCAACTGAAAACAAATGCTCAATAAAGAGTTTCGTACAACAAAACACCAAAGCTGCCTGTGTTTTTGTTTTGCTGAGGAGTTTGGTTCACACCATCATGCTCAGGTGAGGTGGTGAAAGAAGTACAGTACATCCATACATACGTCAGACCATATTACGTTTTGTGGTCATTTGTGATCTTCGTGTAAACTGAAGGCTGAATTCACACTGCAGGTGTTGATAATCCTATGATTTCATACACTTGTTCAGAGATTTCTAAGCGTGTTTTAAGTCATGAGATGCAAGTATGTAACAATAATACATCTTTTGAATTTTGTGTATGTTTTGATGGGCTCTACATGATTATACATATACAGTATAAATCCACCACTTCAAAGTCTAGTTAGCCAATGTAAATAGACTTCATTATTTGGAGTATAAATGTTTTATGACTGTATGTGGCATGGTAAAAATAAAATTAAAATATGCGGTTGAAAAGAATACTTCACCCACAAAATGATCATTTGTGTATCAGTTATTCTCCTTGTATTATGTTGTATTCATGGATAAAACGTTCTGCCTCCACAGTGAACAAATAATCAAAAATGGCAAAAAGTCATAATGAACTGAAGTAAAAGGGGCCGTATTTAATTATGGCAAAACAATATTAAAACGTCCGTTTACAAAGTCTCACCCACCTCGTGCAGTGTAATCGAATTTTATTTATCCAGTCGCATGCTCAGGACTTACCAAACACATGCATTTTCACTAAAACTTTACTATTCAAAACACTTTTACCCCCTTTTACTCCAATTCCCCAACAATTCTCTCGCTTTCTGGATCCTTCATTCACTGTGGAGGCGTCTGAGAGGCTCTCTTCATGAATTCAATGTAACACAGTATGAGTACTTCATCTGCAAGTTATCAAGTTATTTTTGGAGGATTATTGACGGCTCTAGAGTCATTAACCATGACGCTGCTTCATTGTTCCTTTCAAATTGGTGTTCTATCATTGTGCATTTGCACTAATTTCAGCATCACTGTCTGTTGTTCGAGGTTTGACCAAAAAGATTAAAAATAAAGTTATATGAGAACTCGATCAAAACAAAAGGATGAAGGCCTGCAGTGTGACCATGTCCTGTTTTTTACCTGGATTTGTATTAGACACAGGTGAGCAGAGTCGAGGTTAAAGGCAAGAATATCTTATTTTTTCCTACATCATTGAAAAATAAAAATAAAGGAATGAGGGTTTAGGCACAAGTCAGCTGGTGAAGGAGAGAGACAGAGGTGTTAACTTCGCCTGAATAACCTCATTGTATGCCGTCACTCTTACGTAAAGTGTCAGTCAGTGACCCGAAGGTGCTGAAGGTGAAGGGAACCTCGACAGTATTCTGTCCACGAGTTCAAGGTGTCTCTCGTGGTTTTCTCGGTTCATTCTTTCATGCATGGCGACCAGCTGACTCATTAAATTGTTCTGCATTTCCTTCTCATGGTCCATCAGCCTCTGAAGCCGGGCGTCCTCCTGCGCCTGCATGGCAGCGTCCATCTCTCTGAGCTGGGTGACTGTTGCTGACACCAGTGAAGAGACTTGGTCCATCACTGTCCTTTTCTTTCTCTTTGGCGGCATTGTGTACTCTAGAAAACAAAAAGAGACAGCCAGTCAGTACCAGCACAACAACAGATTTTTATTGCTCTCTGTGCTTCACTACACTTAAGAGATTTTTTCTTTCAAATTCAGTGTGTTGGAGTAGAGAAAAACATCCGTAATAAAATAGCCTTTGAGACCATCAGAACAGAGCATGGAAATAATATCTGCACAATACTGTAATAAGCACTTAAACCTGCAGTGCACACATTTGCATGTTTGCAGTTTTAAATGACAAGATGATAATTAAGGGTAATTAAAAAAAAATGAAATAAAAAAAGGAATCTTTTAATTCATGAGAGAAATGTTATTATGTGACCTAAGTAAACACTATTTTCATGTTGACCCACCTGACTGGTTTCTGCGTCGGCTCCATGGACGTTCGCTTTGATGGTCTATAACAGCGAGGATGGAGAATATTAGTCAAATATGAGCGAGCTGACATGCTGCAATCCACCAGCTTGACCACGGTGAACACTGATTAAAATTTGGTAAAAACAGACACTTCAATTCCACCTTAGAAGGACAAAAATTGCATCGGGGAAATTGTTTTTATGAAGTTGGGGGTTGTTTTATGGTTAAACCTACTAAACATATTTAAGACTAACTGCACACTGCTGTGTCAAAATATGGAGGCACTTGCAGATTTACATGATCAAACTCATGAAAAACACTGCCGCTGCTTCTCTTAGAAAACACAAATTGTCATGACTCTCAGGAGAATTTAAGAAAAACAAACATGATAAATTGTGTTTTGTATTTGTTTTAAATACCGTCAGAACCCTAAAATGCACAAGTGGGTTTTTTAAAGGCATATTTTCTTAAAAAACCTCCAAAAGCAGAACTTTTATCAAAGCCAGAAACTGTGAAATATGGTTATTTATGAGTAAAGGAGGGTCATACATTTTACCCCAGTCTCTCAAGGACACAAGGTTTAAAAGGTAGTTTTGGACACTTTGGTGTGTCCTGATGTGTCCGTTTTCCCCACGTTTAAGCAACAGCAGTACAGTTCACAGGGCTCGACACAGATGCTAGTGTGTCTTTGCAAGTTGATGGACTCCAGTCTCAGCAACAAAAACATTACATTGTACAGTGTGGAGATGGTTGACACAGTAAATAAAAATGCATGATGACGGTTAGTTTGGGAAGGTGTCCCTGAAGCTGCTGGACTCCTAGAAGGGGTTTGGCTATGATTGTTGGTTTGACTAAGTTGGTATAACACAACAATAATCTCACTGCTTGAAATATCTTTTATGGAACAATATATCGTCCCTGTCGTATGCAAAACGGAATATGCATGTGTAGGTAACAATAAGCTAAATGCAAGATATATCACTATCTAGCTATAAATAAATATGTCAATCTTGTAACTAGCTGCAGTTCTTTGAAGGTCAGTATTTGATTTGTGCATCTGGATACATATAACTTTTGTCACATAAAACAGGTTTAATCAGGGATCCAGCCCCGGACTATGTTGTTTCGTGGGACCTCAGTGCACCAGCACCCTGCAGGTCATCCAGGTGACACAATAACAATGGAAACAGATGTGCTTACTGGTGGTGATGGGCTGTAGCTGCTCTGGTGGGCTGTATTGCTCCTCCTCCTCCTCCTCCGCCTCCAGTGGACCCAGATGCCTGTCAAGCTCCTTGTCGTCAACATCGTCCCAGAGCCCGACTACAACCTCATGATGCTCGTCGCTGATGATCGGCGGCGGCGGCGGAGAGGGAAGCGGCGGTGTGATTGTGCGTGGAGGTGTGGGGCTCCGCTGCCGTTTCACCGGGTTCACCACGGGGACGTACCCGAACACCCGGTGGCAGAGGTCGTAAAACGGCCAGTTGACGCGATCGCTGCCGCTGCGGATCTTCTGCTGGTGGTACTTGCTGTACTGCTTCTTCAGCGCCTTCAGTTTGCTGATCACCTGCATGTGTGACCTGTACACCCCCCGCTCCGCCAGCAGTTTGGTCACCCTGCTGTACACCACCGAGTCCTTCACCGTGCCCGTGATCTGGCTGCGGATCGCGTCCGATCCCCGGATCGTCAGAAGTTCCTTGATCTCGTTTTCCTGCCAGTTGTGCATCTTCTCTTTTTGCTGAAGCGTCTCAACTTGTTATAAACACCTCCCTTGTATATTTGCGCCCTTTACGTCACATTTTTGCGCCGGAAGAAGCCGGGCTCAAACATTTTTTTCCCCCTTAACTTTATTTAGAACAGCTGAACGTGACATTCTCGTCGGCGTGTTAATTCAAGTATTCTTCCAAACAACATAAGGGACTGTTCGTTATTAATGAGAGGGGAGGGGGCGGTGCAAAAAGGGAGAGGCATGCCAAATAATTTTCCAAGCACTTGGGAGGGTAAATGTTTTCTCTAAAAAAATATAAAAATTGAATAAGTTATTAGACAGACACTATGAAAAAATAATTTTTTGTTGGATTTTCAAATGTCCTTTAACACATTGTGTGGGACGAACACTTCTGTCAGTAAAAAGACAATCCAGGCATACTCTAGTTGATTGCATGGGGAACACTTTTGCAAAATGAAAGGAGGCCAGGGGCCAGTCACAGCAGCCCCATACATGTCTCTAGGATTTAGAGGATGTTTTTCAGATTGTAGGACATTTCTATGATTTAGGATGTTGCTAGGATTTTAGAACATTTCTCGGATTTTAGGACACTTCTCGGATTTTAGCATGTTTCTAGGTTTTTAGGATGTTTCTAAAATTTTAGCACATTTCTAGAATTTTAAGAGGGTTTTTTGATTCTTTCTTAGATTTCAGGACATTTCTATGATTTTAGGATGTTTCTAATATTTAGGGGCTTAGCTACAACCTCTGTCAGGGGATTGTACACCTTATGTATACTAAAAGTACAAAAGCAATTCCAAATGTGAATCACTTTATTTTTATTGTAAATTCGTAAATGGTTGGGGGGCCACTGGGCACTCTATCTGAGCAAGGGCCATGAGTTGACTATCACTGACATGACCTAATCTAAGCTTAAAATAGTGTCATTTCATCAAAATCTCTTTATTCTACACGTCATTAAAATGTTTTGCCAAGAATAAACTGATTGTACTCACTAG
>NW_024616606.1:0-4084 GCF_008729295.1 Plectropomus leopardus
TATTTGATTCGTCATTATCTAACAATTCAGTAACGGTCGTTGATGCATTCATGTGGTATATTTAGCTTTCGGTGCGTTATTGCTTCAAGAAAGCAATAAAGCACAAAGTCAAGCAATAAAATACAGGGGACAAGCCATGCAAGTTTGATTTATTATCCAGCTGTTGTGGTCGCTGGTACTAACCATCACAAGTCACACAGCAGAAATCGTCCGTTAAATCTAATTTTACGTTGTACTTATGGATACTTTGCTTGGTTCTTCATGAAGGCAGAAGATGTACTAAATAATATTTCCGAGCATTTGAACGCACCCACCTAGTTCTTAGTTGCTCACTGCTGCCCTCTGCTGGTGTCAGCGGGTAACGCATCTACAATTGATCGAGCATTAGAAAAGGGGCGATAACACATCAGGCGTTATTATAAATAATATATATTTTTTTTTCAAATCCAGAGTTCATTCCTTTACTTTTAATTTCCTTTTCATGTTTTACCCTGGGTAAACAGTATATAATAGCGTCAAGAGTTTATGCTGTGTTGTTGTATATATGTGTGTGTATAAGTGCAACTGCAAGAATTGGCGGTATTACTCAGTTATCTGTCCAGCAAGCATCCTTTTAAGCTCAGCATTCTCTCTTTGCAGCATTTTGTTCTGAAAAAAAAGATAACAGAACAATACAAAAGATTAAAAATGCTCAGCTGAACAATAGAAACATTGAAATTCATAGGGAGCTGGCATCAATTCTTTCTCTATACAGACATGAAACTGAGAATCTTCTTGCAAAGAATTAAAATAAATTCTGCACTTTGACAAAACAAAGTAAACAAGTGAACTGAGGAGAAAAAAAGGGAACCCAGACTGTGGTGTAAAATGCATATTACAACTAACCTTATGTCTGAGGGCCTCAACTATCAGGTCTCGGCCTCCTCTGATGCTCTCCTCCTTTTTTGAAGCCCGGAAGGTGTCCCCGATAACGGAGACCAGCACGTGCGACTGACATACACCCAAAATAATATTAGTGATTTCCAGTTCAAATAAAAACAATAAACCATCAAACTGTCCCTGTAGGGGAAGCATAGCTGTTGAATACTCACAAACTTCTTGCTCTGGAACAGGTAACAGTGGTTCATGTCCGCTGCAGGGTGTTTAGCCACAAACCCAAAGACTTTGGGGGATGATGGCAGGACGGCACAGAAGGAGATAGTGGACAGAGGGCAGGAGTACAATAAAAACTGAATGTGGGAAAGACAAATTTGAGAAGATTTAAAAGTGATAATTCAAGGCCAAAGAAAGCAACTTATTAAGTGATATACACTGTACACTTTTGTCACACACTTTAGTTTTGTTTTCCAAAATGTCTATCCCACTCAGTGACAGGAAGAAGTGGACTTTGCTCTTCTTTGCTGCCTTTTCTGTGGAGTAGTTATCCGGTGTCTGGGGATGATAGGGGAAGGATTAGTCTACATCATGTTAATAACTATATATGAAAAGCCAACACATTGACTTAAAAGGGACAGTTCGTCTTAAAATAAAAAAATACATATTTTCCCTCTTACTTGTTGTGCTATTTATCAGTCTAGATTGTTTTGGTGCGAGTTGCCGAGTGTTGGAGGAGATATCAGCCATAGAGATGTCGGCCTTCTTTCCAATATAATAGAACTAGATGGCATTCAGCTTGTGGTGCTCAAAACATAAAAAAAATAATAAAACAGAGATTGAAAAACACCAGCATTGTCTCTTTCCAGAAATCATGACCCAATTACTCAAGATAATCCGCAGACCTTGTTGTTAGCAGTTTCATGTAGGAACTATTTTCTTTCTACCGAACAACACCTACCAACCGTATCATTGCACAGAAGGAAGCGTGCATCACGACAGCGTATGACGTAAACATTAATGGCGTTCTCCATGGCTGAGGAGTAACAGTAGCTAGCTCAGTCGTGCTAGGTGAGCTGGCAAAAGATGCACTCTTTCTTCTGCGCATTGATCCGGTTGGAGGGTGTGGTTTGGTTTAAAGAAAATAGTTCCTACATGAAGCCTCTCACAGAAATGTCTGTAGATTATCTTGAGAAATTCAAGTTTGTCAAATGTATTTTTTAGGCTCGTTGAGCCCCACAAGCTGAGTGTCATCTAGTTTCACTATATTGTAAAGAAGGCAGTCAACTCTGTGACCGATATCTCCGATTGATAAATAGCACTAGAGTAAGAGGAAAAATGTGTGTTTTTGATTTTGGGGTGAACAGTCCCTTCATGTAGTGAATATAAACTTTCCTGCAAAAACAGAAGACGAATCCCAGCATCCAATGTTTTATTTAAAATGTGTAGCTGTAAACACATTTATGCAGGAAACTCTAACTAAACTGGTGTGGGAGCGGTAGTTGCTGACCTTCAGGCTCTGAGCTGCTTCAGACAGGACCTGCAGTCCATCAGGGCGGACCACCTCAACACGGCCAAGGAACTATAGGTTAGAGAAAGAAATACACACCAAGCAAAACGGGAAATTTAAACAAGGCCGAATATCACATGGCAGGTTCATGTTATATCAAGAAAAGCCGCTGTTCTTAACTGCGAGGTATTTGCTGTATATACAGTATATAGGCTGTCAGAAGAGAAAAATCTGTGGGAAATGAAACCAAACACATGCTGTTGTTCAGCTGACATTATAAATCACAAGTATAACATAACAAGTTTAACATTTTTTCCTTAGTCAGAATAAGATTTTTGACTCTAAAAATCAGTATTTACCTTTACTGGAAAGGAGATCTCATTATCATCCTCTGAAGTGTCACTCATTTTACCACGTCCAGCTCCCTGCAGGCTGGCACACAGACAGATTCAGACACTCAGTGACACAGAAATGTTTGTTATAGAAACTATACTGTAAATTCATCTTACCTTTGCATAGATAAACTTAAACCAGAATGCGTCAGCTTCTTATTGCATTACAGACGGATGGGTGTAAAGTCTGTTGGAGTTAATGAGTAACTGTCGTGTCTTCCTTATTGCTCTTTATCAGATATCCAGGGCACCGGGAAATGTCTTCCATACATCGGATGATTCAGGAAGCATGTAAAAATGTTAAATCCCTGTGGTAAATGCAGGGACTGTACTTTCATCATCTGAGTAGGGGGGTGGCTTAAATACAGACACATATATATATATATATATCCCAGCCCTCCCTGGAGCTTAAATATTTTTCCTTTAGCCTCCCTTAGTGACTGGGGAAAATGCATGGCCCTCCCTTCACAATAAATTACAATATTTTCCACTCTCTGGCCATGATAAATGGTGTTATTTTGGAGATTCTCTTTAAATAAAACATGCCTTTAAAATCCAGTTGTGGGTTTTGGAGTTCTGTGGGTATTTTAAATAAATACAAAACATGACCATTTAAAGTTGAATGTCCTTACCCTGAGGAAAAGTAAATTCTTACAAAATAAAAAATATCAAGATTTGTATGAATTTAAAGTGGAAACAATCGACTTTTTTCACCCCATTGCCAGCATTTTCAAGTGGTATTATTGTGAAAGACATCCACACCTCTTTTTGTTTTCCCTCACAAACGCCACAGTTTTCACTGTAACTTCAGTATTTCCACTGTCTGCTATTTCCAATAGCTACCAGGGAAAACAAAAGTGCAGTCCTCTCCCTGATTTGGTCGTGCAATGACTGATGCACTTCCTTCGTGCCGTACATCCAACCTTAATATTCCTGGGAGATCGTACAGTGTTACCCAGACCTGTATATCTGTAGTTTAGTGTAGGATTTAGTGCCACCTGGTGGTGAGGTTGCAGATTGCAAACAACTGACCCATCTGCTCTCATCTACCCTCACTGCGTGAGTCATGGTGAGTTCCCATTAAGACCATGATCTTTGACTGGAGACAGCATTTGCTAATTTTGGTGTTATTTTGCCAAAATAAAGCTAATATGTTAAACATGTCATTTTTTTGCCAAATGCTTAAGAAACAGATTTCTACTTAACGTATGAATTCACAAGATAACATAAATATTGGTGAGTTTGTTTTTTAGTCTGGCTTTTAATCGAACTTTACCTATTTATTTATTTATTGACTGTTTATTTATAT
>NW_024616607.1:0-1799 GCF_008729295.1 Plectropomus leopardus
TCCCCTCCTTCCTGCAGAGGAGCAGGCAGAGACTCAGAGAGATGAGCCTGACCGTGCTCCTTCAGGCTGCTCACCTGCAGGAAAACAAGAGTCAACAAGTCAAAGAACACAGTGGTGCTTTCTGGGAGTTCTTGCCTTCAGATCTGGGATCATGGACACTTTTAGGCTACTTTTCATAGCGATTAGCTGCAGGGTTGTGTGGACAGTGTGGAAGTGCATACTGACTATTTTTTTTTTTTTTTTTTTTTGATTGGTTTAAAAATCCCTGAGCCTGAGACTCAGGGTGGTCCAGGATTTCTTAGTGTTAGTCAGTAGGAAGATTCATTTTGTGTCCAATGGCATCACAAGAAGGACCCGGACGATGCAGGTCTGGTGTTTGGCCTCTACAGAATTTGGCTTAAAAGCCAAGCGCACTTCCTGAGGTTGTAAATTAGTTTTTACTTTGGAATTTCACGTTTGATTGCTCATTGAATGGATCTGTTGTCCACTAGCTGTAGTCTCTGAGGTGTGCTCATATGCAACTTTTTTGGCTGAGGCACTTCTTTAGATTGAAGCATCAAATTGCACAAATTGTTAGCAAATAAACACAAACATAGAGATTACTGATAAACAAATGCAGCATGAATATAATAAATGCATTTGCAAAACTAGTATACACACCACTCTTCTCCAGGATTTTTAGATAATTAAAAAAACAAAAAATGAGACAAAAGAAAACAAAAACAACCAACCTACCAAAAAGATAACAACTTACAAAAAAAAAAAAAAAAAAACGCACAACCAATTCAACTTTGACACCCAGTACAAAGGGTCCTACATTCAGTTGATGGCAAAAATAATCAAATGGCATTACACTTTTCTACAAATGTTGAATAATAAGGTTACCAAATGCTCATTTCTTCGATCTTTGGTGATGTTTTTTGTATGTCTGGGTCTTTACACAGAGCACTGGTCTCAAAAACCAAACTCACCAGCTGGTTGAGGCCTGTCAGTGTGTCAGGGCCGCACTTTGCTATCAGTGACGGCACGCGGTCTGGCAGCTCTGTGGAAAACACAAACTGTTGGTAAATGTGCACAGATTCAGACATGTCAGACTACTGCCAGTTATTTATTTTAAAGAAGCACATCTGGAGGTCTGTTCATTTTAACATGATTTACAATGTCTGTTCCATTAAATAATTTCTGTCAAAAACATGACAACAGACCCAATAAGCAACTTGGTAAGAAATGTTCCACAAATTGTAAGAAATTAGGAGATGAAAATGTTCTAGGGGGAAAAAAGATAGAGAAAAACTTTATTTAGAAAGATCACACAATTGCATATCTAAATTTACATTACTTTTTAATTATTATTATTATTTAAGCACTTTTCTTAGGTCATTTCTTTATTTCTTTTTTTACTTTTCTTTTTTCCTTTATTTTTCAATTATCTATTTATTATTCATTTTTCACTTTTTTTTTGCAAATTTTTGGGTCGTGTCTTCTTTGGTGCTCATTGCTGTCTTCTGATGTTTATGAAAGAAATCAAGCCTATTTAGTCAGGTTATAAAGGGTTAAAAACAGTGAATAAAACAGAGTTGCACCGAGGAAGTTAACAGACAATGTACACACCACAACCAGTCAGACAGCACATTTGCACATTTACCCGTGAAAACACACAAAATTCAATTTTGTTTACAATCTAACCCTTTCACATCCACACAGACAGCATGCACACAGTCAGAGACACTGTCCAGCTGACTCACTGTCCATGGCGCTGGTCAGCAGGTAAACGGCTTCCATGTGAATGTCATATGCTA
>NW_024616608.1:0-2306 GCF_008729295.1 Plectropomus leopardus
GTGTGTGTGTGTGTGTGTGTGTGTTGTTGTGCTGTCAGTGTTATCTGGCTGTACTCGGGGCTCTCTATATGACGGTATCAGAATAATATGCTAATTACTAATAATTACCCTGAAACATACACTCAGATTATCTCCCCCTCCTCACCCACAGGTCTCCTCCTCCTCCTCCTCCTCGTCCTTGCCAGGAGGAGTTCAGCCCACAGGGAGGAGGAGGAGGAGGAGACCTGCAGGACACAGCAAGTCTGCAGCGACAGAATAATAATAATTCTGATTATTGGGGCCGATTTTAGACATTTTTCTGATCACCCTAACCCTAACCCTAACCCTAACCCTGTTTTACTTTAATGATCACTGATAAAAATTAATTGATTAAAAAAGTACAAACAAAGTGTTTTCAGCAGGACTCTGTAAACCCTCAGGGAGATAATTTTATTACTTTTCATGACTTTATATTTTCAGTGGGGACTTTGATGCTGAAATTCAACATTTGCTCAAAACAAAGTTTTACATACATTTTTTTAAACGTCTTACACCACATTTTCATTTTTTATTTAAATTTTTACTTAAATTTATTAGAAAAAAAAATTGTAGTTAATTTAAATTTGTTAAAGGCATTTAAACAAAGTTTTGTGAGTTTGTTATTTTCCAAACTTAAAATATTGACAGAAATATTTTCATTTTATTGTAAACGCATATTTGTTCTGAATAAGGGGTGGACTGATATTGGTTCTTCAGGGCCGATACTCATACAGATTATTAAGGTAATGAGACCAATAACCGATATTTGGAACAGATTTGCATTTAAAATAAAAATGAAAATATTTCTCAATATTTAGAATCTGGAATAAAACAAACACGGCAACAAAAAACTGTTTAAATTCTTTAAAATAATATTTCATCAAAACTGAAACTTTCAACATCAAATACAGCAACTTTTTTATAAAGTCAAGCGAAAATTAAAATAAAAATGAATAAATAAAAATATCTTCCTGAGGTTTTACAAAGTAAAGGTTCCTCTCATGTTGACATGTTCTTTGCACTTTTTAATTCTTTTTAATTTTATCAGCTGATTCCAAATATCAGTTATTGGTCTCATTAAGTAATATTTTGTGACAACGTAAGCCCGAAAAAACAACATCGTTATTGTTTTTTTGTTTTTGTTTATTCCTCTTTAGCGACACAGAAATATACGTTATAAAAAACGATACGATATAAATATAATAAAAAGCTATGTCTGCAGAAAAGTCAACACTTTGATGTGAAGGAAACATAAATTAGGATTTACAGTTTAAATGAACTGACTTCAGTTTAGCTGAAGTCAAATAAACTAAAAACTGCATTTAAACTTCAGCATTTTTCAACATTCTGCACCGGCAGGTTTTTCAACCTTAAAAAAGCAAAAGCAGCTTTTCAAAAACAAACCCAGACGGACTGTGGACGCAGAGACTGTGGACGCAGACACTGTGGACGCAGAGACTGTGGACGCAGACACTTTGGGACGCAGGCACTGTGGACGCAGAGACTGTGGACGCAGACACTGTGGACGCAGGCACTGTGGACGCAGAGACTGTGGACGCAGACTGTGGACACAGAGACTTTGGACACACAGAGTCTGAGTTGACGTCCACAGATCAGCAGAAACCAGTAGCAGCTTCAGGCTGTGTTAATGTGTGTGTGAATGTCCGGCGGACGTGTGAGTGTCTCCGTGTGTCCGCTGTCCGTCCTCATAAGCCTGACTGTCAACTCATCACCCCGAGGACACCAGCTGTCACCCCATCTTTATTTCCAATCTCAGGTCCCGCCTCGGTAAAAGTCCACTGTCAACCACATCTCGTCTGTCAGTCCATAATCCGCTGTCCACAATCTCCTGTCCACAAACCGCTGTCCACAAACCGCTGTCCACAAACCGCTGTCCACAATCTGCTGTCCACAAACCTCTGTCTACAATCTGCTGTCCACAATCTGCTGTCCACAAACCGCTGTCTACAATCTGCTGTCCACAATCTGCTGTCCACAAACCGCTGTCCACAAACCGCTGTCCACAAACCGCTGTCCACAATCTGCTGTCCACAGACCTCTGTCTACAATCTGCTGTCCACAATCTGCTGTCCACAAACCGCTGTCCACAAACCGCTGTCCACAATCTGCTGTCCACAAACCTCTGTCTACAATCTGCTGTCCACAAACTGCTGTCCACAATCTGCTGTCCACAAACCTCTGTCTACAATCTGCTGTCCACAATCTGCTGTCCACAATCTCCTGTCCACAATCTGCTGTCCACAATCCGCTGTCCACAATCTCCTGTC
>NW_024616609.1:0-1780 GCF_008729295.1 Plectropomus leopardus
CTTTTGAGTTTTCATCATATGCTGTTGCCATGGTAACAGATTATTCGCCATAAATCAGAAAGCACTTTGAGGGGCAAGGCATGCACAAAATGCACCAAATGTGATCCATCAGAAATCCTAAATTGTGATATCTGATTGGATTTTTTGGAATAATGCAAAAATGGCTCTTGAGCGCCCCCTAGAAAATTTCAACAAAGCAGCCCCCGCAGACCATTTAACCTAGAGCTACGAAACTTGAGAAACATGTTCAAAAGCCCAAGACCTACAAAAAAGCCTATGGAGCCATGCCTTTAACCCAACAGTAAGTGTGCCATTTTAATTTTAATTTTTCATTTTTTTTGTAATTTTAGTGTCTGTTTCGTTAAACACTTAAACACATCGACCTCAAATCTGGACACCAGTATTTCCTAAATTTGGTGATGTTAAATTGCGAGCCGTTTTTGATTTCATCAAATGCTGTTGCCATTCTGCCGCGTTCTTCACCATAAAAGTAGGAAGTTGTGTTAATGGGGCTTAGAATGCTTAAAAAATTATGAAACCGTGGCATACACATCAATGGTCCTAGGATGTGTAATTTGTATCATTTTTTTTTTTTTTTTTCCGTTGAAAAAAAAAAAATGTGCTCTGTAGCGCCACCCACTAATTTTCAACAAAGTGGCCCCCGAGAGTCGTTTAACCTAGAGCTACGAAACTTGTGTAAAGCCCAAGACCTACAAAAGTGCCTCTTGGAGCCATGCCCTAAACCCAAGAGAAAGTCCACCATTTCTAATTTTTATTAAATTTTTGGGCAATTTTTTGCCATTTCTGCTAGAGCCCAACTGATTCTTCAATATACCTATATTATGACCTGTTTCAGCCTTTTGCAGACATAATAGAGCAAAATTAGCCTCTGCACATATTTTTTCCCAAATGTACTGATAGGAGAACTCTGTTCACAGACTAGATAAAGCAGTAAATGACAGTGGGGGTTAGGGTTGGGGGGTAGTTTTAAAATGGTTGCATTCTGTAGTTTTTCCAGCAGAATGCGCTCTTACTCCATTGTTGACACTACTCTGAGCACTGTAAATCACATGCACTGCAGAGCAGCAGAATAGAGCACGTACAGCCAATTCTTATTGTTATTACAGTTTGAATTGCTTTTTAAGGGCTTTATCATACTCGAAAAGTCATAAATATTTGCAAAGTTGTCAGGACTGGTGAAAAATTTAATATTTTAGTGGTTTCCTGGTTGGGTGTGAAAAAATGACTCAGTAGCGCCACCTATAAAATTTCAACAGAGCAGCCCCTAGACTGTTTCACCTAGAGTTATGAAAATTGGTAGAGTTATGTAGCATCACAAGACACACAAAAAAGTCAGTTGGAGCCATCCTCTAAACCCAACAGGAAATAAGCCATTTTAAATTAAAAAACAATTTGTCAGCAATTTTCTGATGTTTTCCAGATCCAACTAGTCCCACAGTTTTTATTGGATTGACTTCAAAATTTATAAATCATATCTTTAGGAGGGGGCAAGGTTAGTTGCGACCTGTTTTTGATTTTGTATAACAATGTGGAAGTTATGGGGCCCAGAAGTTTCATGTCTCACCACCAAACAGGAAGTAGTTTCTTATCTCAGTTGTACATGATCCAGTCTGCATCAAACTTCACATGTTTGATGAGAGTCCTGCTCTGAACACATCTATATGACAACTGTATGCGATTGTGAGATCTATTGGTGCAGGAAAGACAAAGTTTTACACTAAGAGGTCCTGCTCCTAGCAGGTTGACTTGATTGATTTTA
>NW_024616610.1:0-6834 GCF_008729295.1 Plectropomus leopardus
GACAGTTTGGGGTTTTTTTTTCGATGATGGATGATTTACTTTTAAAGGCAAACTATACTGTAACGTTTTTAGGCTTTTGTTTTTTACAACATATTGTAGTTTGGCAATTTTATTATAATTATATTTTATTGTATTTTGTATTTTTTTATGCTGTTTGTAGGACCTGCTATACTATGATTTGTATACTATAAATTTTTATGTTGTTTATGAAGACCTACTATACGCTGACAGTATTTTTTGCTATTTTGGAAAACATACTATAAAATGACTTTTTTATACCATTTTTAAGGACACTGAATAGTGTGATGTGTTTATGCTATTAGGTATAACATACTATCCTATTTCTTTATCATGCGATTGTGGTTAACTTCGATGTGTACTCTGACTTTTTTATGCCATTTTTTATGAGATAGAAAGATTTTGCTATTTTATGCTATTTGGGCATACTTTTGAATATATTATATTGTGACTGACTAACTTACATACTATAGCATGACTTTTTTTATGCTAATTTGAATGACAGACTATAGTATGACTTATTTATGGAAATTTGCACAACATACTATACTATGACTTTTTTATGGTATTTTGGGCATCATACTATAGTATGACCTTTTTATGACAAAATCTATTTTAAGAAATTTTTGTTGCTGTTTTGAAGGACCTACCATAGTATGACTTTTTTATGCTATCTTGAATGATGTAGTATAGTATGACTTTTTCATGCTATTTTGGACGATATACTAAAATATGACTTTTTTTATGCCATTTAGGACAACATGCTATTGTATGACTTTTTTGTGTTGTTTTGGAAGACATTCTATGGTATGATTTTTTTATGCTGTTTTTGACAACATACTGTTTGGATAACATACTATAGTATGTCATCCAAAAGTTAAAAAAAAACGCCATAGTATAATAAATCGTCCAAACATTGATAAATACTAAAAAGTATAGTATGTCGTCCAAAAACTGATGAAGACGTCATAGTATAGTATGTCATCCGAAAAGTGATAGAAAATATAGTGTAATATGTTGTCAAAAACTGATAAAAATGCCATAGTATAGTATGTCATCCAAAAATTGATCAGACATCATAGTATAGTATACTATGTCATCCAAAAATTGATGTAAAGCTCATAGTATAGTATGTCGTTGTACCTGCCGGGCCACTTCACTGACTTTTTGCAATCTTTACGTTAGCTGCTGTGTTTCAGCAATGCTGACTGAAAAAAACGTGCATGTAGACTGAAAGTCATCTGTGCTGTTCTGTCAGGAGATGCAGAGACTTAAACCAGCGGTGAGTAAGATGTAGGCTTATGCTAATAACATTAGCATGATGTATATTTGGAGGAAATGTGACCTAAAGGAGAATTTGTTGTGTCTATGATCCTTGATAGTTATTATTGAGTTTTATACTTAAGTGAAAAAATCTTGTTGGTAATCCACGTTTTGAGGATGCTGGGCGAAGTTTGTTTTTAAGTCAGACAGCCCTTTAGTTTTAGGAAAAAAGATAATGGTTTGAATTAAAATGAAAACATTTTTTTCCAGAAAGCATTTTCAAACAGAATTAACCAGTTTTAATTATCTCCAATTATGTATATGTTGTTTTTATCTTTTCTGGCCAAAAGCAAAGCAAGGGGTGGCATCTTCTCCTGTAACCGACTGTGTTAAACGAGCAGATAATATCGGCTCATATCAATCACAGGCCCCTAAACCAAATCCAATCCGAAATTGTATTGTGCATTGTCCAAAGTATTGATCTAATATCATATTGTGATTAAACCACTAATTAACACCCCTAGTTTAGCATGTCCAAAAATTTATTAAAATGGCAACTTATTGTATGTCAAAAAATGTCAAAATAAGATGTTGAAAAAGGGCTAAAAACCACATGCAGACATGTTGAAAAACAGCCAAAAAGTCATAATATACTGGGCCCAAAAAACGGCCAAAAGTATGTGCTAGTACAGTATGTCGGAAAATGTCAAGACAAGTCATAGTATAGCATGTTCACAATAAGAATCAGAATCAGTTTTTTTATTGCCAAGTACATTTACATATATAAGGAATTTGACTTGGTGTTTTGGTGTAAAACAATTAACATAAAGGAAGGATAAAAATATTGAATATAAATAGTATAAGAGACAAGACTAAAAAAAATATAGAAGCAATTCAAAAATATAAAATGAAAAAGTAGAATATAAAGAACACAAAATGTATGTTCAAAAGGTGCAATGGAGGGATTGTACAGTTGTGCTGAAGTTGGAGTTGCAGTGCAAATATCTACAGTCTAAATAAATAAATAAGCGTACAGTATGCGTTGTAAACAGAGTCCAGTCCAGTATGCGTTAATGTAACGCATAAAAACTGATTTAGCCTAACATTAATATAATGTTTTCAGACTCTGGGGCTGGATTATAGCCTGTTTCATGTGGGGGAAGGGGGGGAGGATCGGAGTATTGTTCATGATGGTGACAGTAGTGGGGAAGAAACTGTTTTTGGTCCTGATGGACCACAGCCTCTTGCCAGAGGGGAGGGTCTCCAAAAGTCTGTGTCCGGGTTGAGAGGGGTCGGCCACACTTTAACCTGCACACTTCAGGGCCCTGCAGGTGTACAGGTCATGGACATGACATGTCTCAACATGCTATATGATGTGGTTTACTGGTAGATTCTGGACATGTCATATATGGTGTTTTTTTGGTCGTTTTCTTTTCAACATGCCAAATGATGATGTCTTAGGACGTTTTATCGACATTCTATACTGTGACGTGTCTCTACATGCTATTTTATGTGGTTTTCAGCTGTTTTTTGGACATGTCATATTTTGACTTTTTTTTCAATATACTATAGTATGGTGTTAATGGTCATTTTTTTCGACATGCTATATTATGATGTTTTTGACCGTTTTTCGTTCATGCTATACTATGTGGTTTTCAGCTTTTTTCTGACAAGTCAAATTTTGACATTTTTCTACATATTATAGGCTACTTTGACGTTTTCTGTCTTTTTTTCAACATGCTATAGTATAATGTTTTTGGATTTTTTTTTCGTCATTCTATACTGTCACATGTCTCGACGTGCTATACTATGTCGTTTTCAGCTGTTTTTTTAGAGATGTCATATTTTGACAATGTTCGACATATTATATTATGACACTGTTGGTAATTTTTTTCAACAGGCTATATGATGATGGCTTCGGACGTTTTATGACATAATATACTATGACTTATCTCAAAATGCTATTTTGTGTGGTTTTCAGCTGTTTTTTGGACATGTCATGTTTTGACACTTTTAGACATACTATAGTATGGCATTTTTGGTCGTTTTTCAATATGTTAATTTATGATGTTTTTGGACATTTGTTCAACATTTTATACCATGAAGTGTCTTGACATGCTATTTTATGTGGTTTTCAGCTGTTTTTTGGACATGTAATATTTTGAAATTCTTTGCTATACTATACTATGGTGTTTTCAGTTGTTTTTTCGACATGCTATATTACCATGTTTTGGGACATATTTTTGTCTTTCTATACTATGACGTGTGTCAATATTTTTATTATCATATTATTTTATGTGGTTTTCAGCTGTTTTTTGGATATGTCATGTTTTGACAATTTTCACCATACTATAGTATGCCGTTTTTGTCATTTTTCCCACAGGCTATATTATGATGTTTTGGGATTTTTTTTTAAATTTTTTTTTTTTTGACATTCAATACTATGACTTGTCTTGACATTTGCTGTGGTTTTCAGCTGTTATTTGGACATGTCATATTTTGACGTTTTCGTTTTTTCAACATGCTAATTTATGATGTTTTTGGACGTTTTTTCAAAATTCTAAACTATAACGTGTCTCGACATGCTTTTGTACGTCTTTTTCAGCCATTTTTTTTTTTACATAATATTTTGACATATTTCGACATACTATATTATGATGATTCGGCAATTTTTTTGACTTGTTAGGTTATGATGTTTTTGGATGTTTTTTCCACATTCTATACTGTCACGTCTCGACATGGTATACTATGTGGTTTTCAGCTGCCTTTTGGACATGTCATATTTTGACATTTTTCAACATACTATACTATGATGTTTATATCAATTTTTGGCGTTCTTTTGGAGACATACTATACTACCAAAAATAGATAAAAACTTCATAGTAAAGTATGTCGTTGAAAAACTAGAAAAACCTCATAGTAAAGTTTGTCGTCCAAAAATTGATACAAACATCATGATAACGATATCATAGTATAGTATTTCACCAAATAATCTATTAAAACGTCATAGTACAGTATGTCATCCAAGAATGGATAAAAACTTCATATTAAAGCATGTCATCCAAAACTTGATAAAAAACCTTGTAGTGTAGTATGTCGTCCAAAAATGTATAAAAATGTCATAGTAAAGTGTGTGATGCAAAAATGAATAAAAATGTCATAGTATAGTATGTCATCCAAAAATTGATATAAACATCATAGAATACTATGTCATCCAAATATTGATAAAGCCATCATAGTATAGTATGTTACTAAAACATTTATGAAAAGTCATTGTACTGTATCTTGTCCAAAAATTGATTAAAATGTCATAGTATAGTATGTCGTCCAAAAATTGCTAACAATGTCATAGTATAGTATTTCACCATAAAAAAAAAAGATTGAAACGTCATAGTACAGTATGTCATCCAAAAATGTATAAAAAAGCCATAGTTTAGTTTGTCACCAAAAAAAACTGATGAAAAGTCATACTACATTGTACATAGTATAGTAGGTGGTCAAAAATGGATAAAAATGTCATAGTATCGTATGTTGTCCAAAAATTTATATAACTTCATAGTATAGTAGTTACCAAAAGGTTGATAGAAATGTCACAGTATAGTATGTCGTCCAAAAATTGATAACAATGTCAAAGTGTAGTATTTAAAAAAAAAATCTATTAAAACATCATAGTGCAGTATGTCATCCAAAAAGTTGATTAAAATGTCGTCCAAAAATGGGTAATAAAGGCATAGTATGGTATTATCATCCAAAATAAAGATAAAAGCATCATAGCACTGCATGTCGTCCAAAATGGGTAAAAACATTATATTGAAGCATGTCGTCCAAATATTGATTAAAAAAACTCATAGTATAGTATGCTGTCCAAAAGTTGATAAAAACATCATAGTATAGTATGTCGTCCAAAAACTGATAAAAACATCATAGTATGGTTTGTCGTCCAAAAATTGATAAAACCTTCATAGTGTGGTAAAAAAATGATAAAAACATCATAGTATGATGTTAGCATAGTATGAAAATCGAAAAATGCTATCCAAAAATTGATGAAAACGCCATAGTACAGCATGTTATTCAAAAACCGATAAAAACATCATAGTATGCTGTCCAAAAATTGATGAAAACGTCATTGTATAGTATATCTCAAAAAAATTGATAAAAAGTCATAGTATGGTATGTCGTCCAGAAATTGATTAAAATGTTGTCCAAAAATTGATAAAAACGTCATAGTTTGTCGTCCAAAATTTGATAAAAACGTCATAGTATAGTATGTCGTCCAAAGATTGATAAAAACGTCAAAGTATGTCATCCAAAAATTGATCATAAAGTCATAGTATAGTATGTCGTCCAAAAATTGATTACAGTGTCATAGTATAGTATGTTGTCCAAAAAATTATAAAAACGTCATAGTATAGTTTGTTTTCCAAAAATTCAAAAAAACGTCATAGTATATTATGTCACAAACAAATTGATAGAAACATCAAAGTATAGTATGTTGTCCAAAAATTGATGAAAAAAAATGTCACAGCATAGTATGTCACTAAAAACTGACAAAACGTCATAGTATAGTATATCACCAAAAAATTTATGAAAATGTCATAGTATAGTATGTCATCCAAAAATGTGTTACAATGTCATAGTTGGTATGTCACCAAAAAATTATAAAAATGTCATAGCATAGCATGTCGTTCAAAAATTGATAAAAACATCATAGTATAGTGTGACACAAAAAATTGATATAAACGTCATAGTATTTTATGTCTCCAAAAATCTGATAGAAACATCATAGTATGTCGTCGAAAAATTGATAAAAACATCACAGTATAGTATGTCATCCAAAAATTGTTAACAATGAAATAGTATAGCAAAAATTTACAAAAAAGTCATACTATAGTTATCATCCAAAATTTGCTAAAAACGTCATAGTACGGCATTTCATCCAAAAATTTATAAAACGTCATAGTATAGTATGCCGTCCAAAAACTGATAAAATGTCATAGTATAGTATGTCACCAAAAAATTTATGAAAAGTCATAGTATGGTATGTCATCCAGAAATTGATTACAATGTTATCCAAAAATTGATAAAAACATCATAGTTTGTCATCCAAAAATTGATAAAAACCTCATTGTATAGTTTGTCACCAAAATTTGATTAAAACATCAGAGTATAGTATGTTGTCCAAAAATGTATATAAACATCATAGTATACTATGTCTTCCAAAAATTGATTTTAAAAAAATTGTATAATATAGTATGTCACCAAAAGATGTATGAAAAGTCATAGTACTGTATGTCATCCAAAAATTTATTAAAATGTCATAGTATAATATGTTGTCCAAAAGTTGATAATAATGTCATAGTATAGCATGTTGTCCAAAAATTCATGACGTCATCCAAAAATTGATAACAACGTCCTGTAGAGTATTTCATACAAAAATTGAGTAAAATGTCATAGTTTAATATGTCAAATGGATAAAAACGTCATAGTATCGCATGTCGTCCAAAATTTGATAAAAACATCATAGTATAGTATGTGGTCCAAAAATTCACAAAA
>NW_024616611.1:0-1163 GCF_008729295.1 Plectropomus leopardus
AAATCTCTTTTTATAATTAGATTTTTTCATTAAAAGTTATATTTTCTTTGTTTGAAATACTATAATCTTTTTAAATTAATTTTTTCATATGTATCTAGTTTGTGATCAAGATGTTGACTATACCTCAACGTTATCCAAATCAATAAAAACTAGCTGTGCCGTTGCATATTACAGAATAGTCAATGATATGTGGACATGCACCGTGAACCACCCATTCCAACCCTCGCTATATGACGCCGACGCTCCGTCCCTCAGTGGTGACATCATAGCCGGCCGATGACCATGACGTCGACCACCTCGCCCTTGTGCAGCTCCACGTATTGCTCTGTTTTCGGAGGTAGCATCAGGAGCCCGTTAGCACTGCGCATGCTCATCAGCCTGCTGCTCACCTGGTTCCCTGCAGCAGGAACACGACAACAGACTTTAAATCAGAATCTGACAAAAGAAACTGGAAACTTGTATCTTTGTGTTTCATCTCGGGATGGGTATCATTTAAAATATCACAGTAGCAGTACAATACAAGTACCTTTAAAGTACTAATATTTATAGAATACTTCATTTGATACCTTTTTAACTACTGCATTTGAAACCGATCATGTGAATGGAAGCATTAAGTTGTGTATAATGCAACCAGATGGTACAGATGTGTGCACTGTATCCGTACTTTTGAATGCTGAAACTTCATCACATCACACACTGCAGTGGACCAAACACACATTGCAATGATTGGCATTGAGAAAAACCATGCAANAAATCTCTTTTTATAATTAGATTTTTTCATTAAAAGTTATATTTTCTTTGTTTGAAATACTATAATCTTTTTAAATTAATTTTTTCATATGTATCTAGTTTGTGATCAAGATGTTGACTATACCTCAACGTTATCCAAATCAATAAAAACTAGCTGTGCCGTTGCATATTACAGAATAGTCAATGATATGTGGACATGCACCGTGAACCACCCATTCCAACCCTCGCTATATGACGCCGACGCTCCGTCCCTCAGTGGTGACATCATAGCCGGCCGATGACCATGACGTCGACCACCTCGCCCTTGTGCAGCTCCACGTATTGCTCTGTTTTCGGAGGTAGCATCAGGAGCCCGTTAGCACTGCGCATGCTCATCAGCCTGCTGCTCACCTGGTTCCCTGCAGCAGGAACAC
>NW_024616612.1:0-3387 GCF_008729295.1 Plectropomus leopardus
AGTGAATAGTTTATCGCGCGATAAGAATCCCGCGTTAACGCAGCACGTTAACGCCGTTAACGGCCCAGCACTAATATATATATATATATAGTGACAGCGACAGAGATGCAGTATTATGAAGTGTTATGAAGCATTATGAAGTATTATGATGTACCTTGTACTACGAGGCGTCCCAGCGCCGTCCTCCTGGATCTGCTTCCTGGTCTGTTTGCTGAACAAACATAAACTCCTGAGTGCTGCAGAGTGGCGTCAGAGATCATCAGGTTACCTGTCCCCAACACCTGGATCCCCTCCACACCGATGGACCGCCCGTCTGACACACAGAGAATTGTGTTACCGTGGTTACCACTCTAATCCATGACAGAGCAATAACTGAAATCAAATCTTTATTTAAAGGTGGTTACCGAGGCGACTCCAGGAAACGATGGGGCGGGGGTTTCCTGTGGCGATGCACTCCAAGATGGCGGTCTGGTGGACGTTGATGGTGAGGTTCTGAGGACCGGACAGGATGACGGGTTCTCGGTAGATCCTGGATCCTGCAACTGGACCAGAACCACAAAACATCATCAGAAAGTCAACAGGCAAACCTCTTCTCTGTGGGCTTTCTCTACCCTCAGTTTGGTCTTTCTTTGCCCTCAGTTTGGTCTTTCTTTGCCCTCAGTTTGGTCTTACCATTGACGGACAGCTGGGCCTCGTGGCTGTATCGAGTGTTGGCGATGTTGGAGGCGACGCAGCGAAACAAACCGCTGTCTGTTCTTCGAACACCGGTGATCTGCAGCACGCCGTTAGGCAGCAGAGTGTACCTGAACGACAAATACACGTTAAATATACATAAAGTACACGTGAAATACTCTATATGTGAGTCTGTAGTAAATGTAAAACCTACCGGGGGTCCTCGGTGCTCAGGGCGCTTCGGTCTTTCTGCCAGGTGATGTTGGCCTCTGGGATTCCATTTACCTGACAGGTGAGTCTAGCCACGCCCCCCTCATCCACCGCAACAGACTCTGGATGAGACAAGAACTTAGGGGGGGCGGGGGGGGGGGGGGGGGACGACGACACACTGATCAATACAGGCTGTGTGTGATTGGCTACGTTCTCTGTACGTTCTCTGTATGTAGTTTGTATGTTCTCTGTGTATAGTCAGTATGTTTTCTGTACGTTATTAGTATGTTATCTGTATGTTTTTTGTATGTTGTTAATATGTTTTCTGTATATGGTTAATATGCTGCTGTATGTTGTTGGTATGTTAACTGCAAATTGTTCAGTTGTTAGCATGTTATCTGTATGTTGTTAGTATGTTATCTGTATGTTGTTAGTATGTTATCTGTATGTTGTTAGTATGTTATCTGTATGTTGTTAGTATGTTATCTGTATGTTGTTAGTATGTTATCTGTAAGTTGTTAGTATGTTATCTGTATGTTGTTAGTATGTTTTTTGTATGTTGATAGCATGTTGTTAGTATGTGATCTGTATGTTGTTAGTATGTTATCTGAATGTTGTTAGTATGTTATCTGTATGTTATCTGTATGTGGTTAGCATGTTATCTGTATGTTGTTAGTATGTTTTCTGTATGTTGATAGCATGTTATCTGTAAGTTGTTAGTATGTTGTTAGTATGCTTTTTGTATGTTGATAGCATGTTGTTAGTATGTGATCTGTATGTTGTTAGTATGTTATCTGAATGTTGTTAGTATGTTGTGGTCCACAGAGGTCATGTGACTCACATGCGAGCTGGACTCGGGCTTTGCGGCTGATCAACATGCCGTAGCGGTTCTGAGCTGCGCAGTCGTACTCGCCGGCGTCCGTCTCGTTGCTTTCTCGTCTCTTGGAGAAGTTTTTGATGAGCAGCGTGCCGTTAGCGAGCACCGTCGCCTTGACGCCGATTGCCACGGGGACACCGTTTCGCCTCCAGGTGATGGAGATCGGGCCCTCGCCCTCCACCTGACAGTCCAGCATCAGGGGGCGGTCCCTCGCCGCGATGACATCACTGGGCTCTTTGAGAAACGCCAGCTCTGAGGCTCCGCTCGCACCTGAGAGGAAGAGACCAGGTGAGAGAAACGTCAGTGACATCACAGCTTCCTGTCACACCTTAGTGATCGACTTCAGTTCAATGCAACTTTATTGTCAGTAGAAGGGAGACAGAGCAGACGAGAGTCTGACAGACAGCAAACAAAACGAAACTGAAATCAATAATCAACAATCCAACAAATAAATACATGACATTTATCATTTATAAATTAAGAGTGAGATTAATTTAATTAATTTAATTTAATCATCTGTTTAACATACGCTGAAAAAATTACAATAAATTAGACTTCATTTTATACTTTTATGTTTTTACTGGTGTATTTCTTTGAGCTTTGATCAATTGATTAATTTATTTATTTATTGATGAATAAATCAGACTTTGTTCGTCAAACAAGATTATTAATAAAAGAAAGATCAATAAAAATGATGAAGAATCACTTAATTAAATAATAAGAGTTCAGTGATTCTGCTGACAGACAACAGGAAATACTCACTGACAATCAGTGTGACGCTGATGCTGATGATGATGATGATGATGATGATGATGCTGATGATGATGATGATGATGATGATGATGATGATGATGAAGCTGTTTCTGATCAATAAGACAAACTGAATTAATCATTCACTGTTGATAATATAAATAACATCAGAAGGCAGAAAACATTCAGGTGACCTTCACAGGACTGATTATTATCTATTTTTCATCATCATCTCTTTGTATATTATATATATTATTACTTCATATTTATCTGTTTTTATGTCTCTTGTTTGAACAGAATCTCATCTGTTTCTCAGGAGTCAAACCCACAAATTTGTTCATTTAAAATTACTAATCACATATTTTAATAACCAAATCAGATTTGAAATGCTGCTGACGCTGCAAATTATCCTACAAAAACCGTCAGGTTTTAAAGGACGTCTTCGTCCTGCTGTCCTGATGTGGGTTTTTCGTGTTTTCCTTCGTTAATTTTAATTCATCATTGTATCAAACAAATGCTGTTTACATTTAACAACATATGACATCTCAGTGCAAATGATGTCGCTGTGTAATATAGACGTGGACATCGATAGTAATTATTTAATAATAGGTATAACTGGTATAATAAGTATAACTAGTATTCCTGGCGCTGACTAGTGAGCACAGATCCCTAATTCTGATGTGACCGAGTAATAACGAGCGGCGTAAAGTTTTCTGTTTAAAAATGAAGCTGAAGGGTTAAAAATGTTTCACAGCATTTGATATTTAAAATAAAATAAATGTATTTCATGATAAAACTTTCATCATTAAATGTGACCTCAGTCATCTGGCGGGTCAGTGAACACATCGTTCCTCCTCCTCCTCCTCCTCGTCATCTGT
>NW_024616613.1:0-1285 GCF_008729295.1 Plectropomus leopardus
CTATAAACCTCCAAAAATCCTAGAAATCTCCCTAAAATCCCCCAAAACATTGTCAATTCCTAGAAATTCCTAGAAGTGTCCTAAAATCTGAGGATCGTTGTGAAATCTGAGAAATGTCCAAAAATTCAAAAATGTCCTAAAATCCTAGAAATGCATTCAAATCGTAGAAACATCCTAAAATCCAAATTACGTCTTCAAACCCTAGAAATGTCCTACAATACTATAAACGTGTATGGGCTGCTGCTTTAAAGCTGAAACGATAGAGGTCCACACACCGAGGAGATCCTATTAAAGGATTTTATTCTGTGAAATAAGTAATGTATGAAATGTCACTTATTTCGCAGAATTAGTATACGAGATGCGCGTCTTATTTTTGAATCTTCCTGCTGCGTTAAAGGGACATACACTTGCGTATCATCTGCATAACAATGAAAGTTGATATTGTGAATAGGGGACCCAGATAAGACCCCAGGGGGACCCCAGCCAGCTGCCAGAAGACAATGTTGACATTGTGCATTTCTACAAACAACAAATAAGTTACATTTGCAGGTTTCACACGCAACATTTCTAAGGCGACTTACTATGAGCCGACTTCGTCATCAGGAGGAGGGGATGGTGAATGATATGACACCTTCATGAAAGACCTGCCAAGCTGCAGACCACTTTTGAAGACCTAAAAACAAACAAAAAGAGAAAATTATTAGAATTTAGTAATCTCCAAACGAGAAGCTGTTTTATTTCTAATGAGACAAAGAAAAGACGATTGTTCTCCAGGTGACTCTGTGATAAGCAAGGAGTTCACACACAAAAAAAACCAAACAGTTAAAGCAAACATAATTTATCGATCAACTCGTTACGAAAGTGTATGTCATTCAAGAGAGACAATAAAAACAAATGAAGTGGTCAATATTGTCATTAGGGCTGAGCGATAAGGAATAAAGTCTTATCACAATACTTTTTTCATATCAGTTGATATCGATATATATCACGATATACATCAAATCACTATTTCTGTCGAGCTTAAAGGTCCCTTTGACTCCTCAGTGAGATATGAAGATATCATCAGGTTAATTTAGGTTTAAATATTTATTTTCTGTCAGACATTGAACATGACAAATATACTGTAGAACCGGCGTCACCAGCTGGAGGACCTATTCTACTAAAATTACAGAGGTCCAGTTACGAAAATTTCCTCCCAGCAAAGGTCCGAGCCTCATACATAAAATCAATATCACCATTAACTGAACATTTTTGCTCTTTTTTTGTGGTTTGTTTTTTGCCCTCA
>NW_024616614.1:0-4789 GCF_008729295.1 Plectropomus leopardus
TTTTTGTTGTGGACTTGAAGCGTCCATTCAACAGGTGGATGTCAGCTTTAGCAGACAGTTAAACAGATAACCTGGAGCCTTTTACTATGGCCGAATCCCAAGTCTCTTATTTTTCATTTCCTTGATCCTCAATCCTCGCTTGGACTGGAAGTCTGTCTTGATGCGCCATCTTGAAGGACGTACTAAAGCACTGACTTGTGCCAAGGATCAAGGCTCGAAGAAGCGTCTCTAAGGAGTGATGAGCGAGGACACTTGAGAGCAGTCTTTACGGAAGTCTTTTATCGGCTGACATGCCTCCATCAGTTATTGATTGACAGTTTCACACCGGATTGAAGACATATCAAAGATTACACTCAAGTGTATCACTCCTGAGTTTAATATTTCATTTATCTCCTGATTCACTATCCAAAAACAGAACAAAAGGGCCAAAAACAACTGTCTTCATTTATTTTTTTAACGATCAATTTGCCCCATTTATCTTTATAATGGAGACAGTTAAAGTCCGAGAGAGTCTGTCTGTCAGCATACAACACTTTTTACTCTCATTTATCTCAAATAATTTCCAGTGTTCAAAAGACACCATGACCACACTCTGGGTTATTAAGTACAGAATTTACAATCAGAAAATAAATAAAAATCCTGCAGATGAAAATAATGTACAGCTTAAATGAAATATACGCACTGTGCGACTCTAAACGGGACACAGTACAGTATGAATACAGTGCAGGTTGTGTGCAGGTGTTTGTTAAACAGAGAAACTTTGCTGCTGTGCCAATGACAGAGCAAACTCTATCTGTATTATTAGGCTATTATTTATCTTTTAGTGCTGATGTGACATCATCTCTATCAAAAGTCTCTGCAGCTGTCAAAAGCGACTGACAGCTGATCCAGTTGTGATCAGCTGCAGCGGTGCCACTACTGGTGCGTGCAATTACACGTATATGGCACCATTCATGAAGACCCTGATGATATGTCCAAATCGAGCAAAGATCACCTAGCCCGGTACGGGGACACCGGGCCCCCCCTCTGAAGCCAGACCTGGGGAGGGGAGCTCAAAGGCAAGCGTCTAGTGGCCGGGCCTTTGGCACTGGGGCCCAGTTGTGCTCAACCTGAAGAAATTACATGCTGCCAACACCCTGTGGGCCCGCCACCTGCAGGATTGGAAATCAGGGCTGGGTGCTTTGTGTGCCAGGCAGCAGGCAGGGGCAGGGGCTGGGCCCCAGGCGTGCTGACCCCTGGCTTCGTAGGCTAGCTCTGGGGACGTGTACTGTCACCTCTCAGGCGGGGAGGGAGCCGGAGCTTGTGTGGGAGGTGGAGCAATACCAGCTAGATATAGCACAGCTCTGGCTCTGAAACTGTACCCCTGGAGAGGGGCTGGACTCTCTCCTTTTCCGGAGTTGCCCAGGGAGAGGCGCCAGGCGGGTGTGGGGATACTCACAAGTCCCTGGCTGACCAACGCTATGTTCGAGTTCTCCCTGGAGAATGAGAGGGTAGCCTCGATGTGGCTGCAAGTCACTAAGAGGAGGTCTCTGACTGTTGTTTGTGCTTATGCACTAAAGAGCGGTTCAGAGTATCTAGCCCTCTTGGAGTCTCTGGGCGGTGTCCTGGAAAGGGTGCCAATTGGGGACTCCATCGTTCTCCTGGGGGACTTCAACGCTTACATGGGCAATAATGGAGAGTGACCTGGAGGGGTGTGATTGGGAGGAACGGCCTGTCCGATCTGAACCCGAGTGGTGTTTTGTTGTTGGACTTCTGTGCTAGTCATGGATTGTTCATAACAAACACCATTTTCGAGCATAGGGATGTTCATAAGTGTTCTGTGTACCAGAGGTCACTTGGCAAAAGATTGATGATCAACTTTGTGGTCGTATCATCTGATATGCAGCCATACGTCTTGGACACTCCGGTGAAGAGAGGAGAGGAGCTGTCAACTGATCACCACCTCATGGTGAGTTGGATCAGGTGTGGGGTAGGCTCCTGGTTAACCCAAACGTGTAGTGAGGCTGAACTGGGAACATGTCGCGGAGGCCCCTGTCCGCCATGTCTTCAACTCACACTTTTCGTGCATCCCGGGGAAGGTTGGGGACATGGAATGCGAGTGGTCCTTGTTCAAAACCTCCATTGTGAAGGCAACTGCTAGAAGCTGTGGTCAGAAGGTTGTCTGTGCCTGTCATGGCATGTCAACCGGAGGACCCGCATGAGGACACCAGTGGTGAAGGAGGTCGTCAAGCTGAAGAAGGAGACCTTTCAGGCTTTATTGACCCAGGGGTCTCCTAAAGCAGCAGATAGGTACCAGTTGGCCAGAAGCGCTGCAGCTGAGGAGGTCATCAAAGCTAAAACCCACGGAGGAGGACTTTCGCTTGGCCTCAAGGAAGTTCTGGCAAACCGAGAGACATCTCCGGAAGGTACAGCAGTGCTTGCCTCAGGCTGTGTTCAGCAGGGGAGGAGAACTGCTGACCCAGACTGGGGATATTGTTGAGCAGTGGAAAGAACACTTTGAGGAACTCCTGAACCCTGCCGTTGTGTCTTCTGTGGAGGAGGCAGAGTGTGAAGACTCAGAGGATTTTTCATCCATAGCTCTGGCAGAGGTCACTGAGGTAGTCAAAAAGTTTCTCGGCGGCAAGGCAACAGGTGTGGATGAGATTTGCTCTGAGATGCTGAAGGCTCTGGACATTGTTGGGCTGACTTGGCTGACATGCCTTTTCAGTGTCACATGGAGGTCAGGTACAGTGCCTGTGGAGTGGTAGAGCGGGGTGGTGGTTCCCATTTTTAAAAAAGGGGACCAGAGAGTGTGCCCCAATTATCGGGGTATCACACTGCTCAGCCTTCCCGGGAAAGTTTACTCCAAGAGGAGGCTCCGACCGATGTCGAACCTCGGATTCAGGATGAACAATACGGATTCCTTCCTGGTTGTGGAGCAATGGATCAGCTCTTTACCCTTGCGAGGGAGTGGGAGTTTGCCTATCCAGTCTACATGTGTTTTGTGAATTTGGAGTAGGCTTATGACCATGTCCCCTGGGAGTGTTGTGGGGGGTACTGTGGGAGTACGGGGTATTGGGGTCACTGCTGCATGCCATCCGGTCCCTGTATAACCAAAATGAGTGTTGAGAGTTGTGTCTGCATACTCGGTGTGAAGCGAAACGTGTTCCCAGTGGGTGTTGGCCTCTGCCAGGGTTGCCCTTTGTCTCCAATCCTGTTTGTGATTTTCAAAGACAGGATCTCAAGGAGCAGCCAGGGGGAGGAAGGGGTCGGTTTGGGGACATCAGAATTGCATCTCTGCTTTTTGCAGATGATGTGGTTCTGTTGGCTCCATCACACCATGACCTTCAGCATGCACTGGGGCAGTTTGCGGCCGAGTGTGAAGCAGTCAGGATGAGAGTCAGCACCTCCAAATTTGAGGCCATGGTTCTCTGCTGGAAAATGGTGGATTGTCCCCTCTGGGTGGGGGGGAAAGTTGTTGCCCCAAGCGAAGGAGTTCAAGTATCTTGGGGTCTTGTTCACAAGTGAGGCTAGAACGGAGTGCGAGATGAACAGGCAGTTTGGTGTAGTATCTGCAGTAATGCAGGCGCTCCACTTGACTGTTGTTGTGAAGAAGAGTTGAGCCAGGAGGCGAAGTTCTCGATTTACCAGTCCATCTATACTCCAACCCTCACCTATGGTCATGAGCTCTGGGTAGTAACCGAAAGAATGAGATTGCAGATACAAGCAGCCGAAATGAGTTTCCTCCTCAGGGTGGCTGGGCTCAGCCTTAGAGATAGGGTGAGAAGCTCGGACATCTGGGAGGAGCTCAGAGTAGAGCCGCTGCTCCTTCACGTCAAAAGGGGCCAGTTGAGGTGGTTCAAGTATCTGGATGCCTCTTGGGCGCCTCCCATTGGAGATGTTCCGGGCACGTCCTACTGAAAGGAGGCCACGGGACAGACCCAGAACATGCTGGAGGGATTATTTATCTCATCTGGCCTGGGAGCACCTTGGGGTCCCCCAGGATGAGCTGGAAAGCGTTACTGGGGAGAGGGTCGTCTGGAATGTTCTACTCCACCTGTTGCCCCTGTGACCTGGTCCCGAATAAGCATAAGAAAATAGATGATGGATGGATGGCATATGAAACCAGTACCGAAGGGCACACCAAAACAGCCCAATATCATTCTAATCAATCATAATCTTAAGTATTGCATTAACTCTCTCAGTGATGGCCCTCTCAGACACAACGCTGCCGCTGGTTCAGTAAACACAGTAGCTGCAGCGCCAGCTCCATTTTTGGTTAACATTATTACACTTACTTGGGCCTATACAGTCTGTTGCCTTTGCAAAGCAACATTTTTTGATACCTAAGCTCATTGAAACATACATGCGTTCATCAGTGAGACAGAAACATCAGTGGTCTTGCTGTCATCTGTGCAGAACTCTTTCAGAAAGTGTCATATAATAATATAATTACCTCATTAACGACCTGGCAGCAGGTAAAGTAGACGTGTTTCTCTGCAGAGCAGCTGCTGAAAAATGACTGTTCTACAGTTCTGCTGTAGTAAAAGATATATGCAGTTTGTAAAGTTTTGTGGCTTTTCGTCTGTTCTGTGTGAGCATCACATTGTGCTTAGAGCACCCAAATGAACAGCAGCAGCCCAATCAGCTGATCAGCTGCTGCATTCATCAGAAACAAGCGTTGCTTCACATGAGTCTTCAAAGGAAAAAAACTCTCATATCTTTTAAAACCGTCTGTGCTCGTTTCCTCTCTCCTCTCGTGGTTTCCTTGTGTCTCTCCATGTATCCCTGGTGGGCGGGGCTTAGACTC
>NW_024616615.1:0-1301 GCF_008729295.1 Plectropomus leopardus
TGTTTCTGTTTGGGTTTTGTGTGTGTGTGTGTGTGTGTGTGTTTGTGCAAATTTTCAGGTAATTTTCTTGTAGTATTTTTTTGTACTAATTTCTTCCTATTTACTTTCTTTTGTTCTGTCTTTTTTTTAAAGAAATTAAGTGAATTTGCCCAGGTTTTACAGGGTGAGGGATAACTTCTACATCATTCAACCCGGACCCTATTTACCTGTGTCAAAGACACTGATATGACCAAGAATTTTTTAAAATTAAAATTAAAAAGATTACTGTATCTCCATGAATGATCATTTTTGACACAAACATGCCCAGACTGTAAGTCTCTGAAGTGTCTCTTTACCTTTTCACTTGATCTGATGTGTTTGTTATTGTCTCCTCAAGCGAAAGTCTTGTTCTGAAATCTCACAAGATCTCAATTGTTGCAGAAAGACAACAGTGGAAACGTGTGTGAGGTGTGGAGAGAGTACAGTGGTAATTTGTTATCTGATTTCTACAATGTGGATGAGGACTCTGAATTCAATTTAATCTATTTTAGCCAGAGTATACACATAGTGAGCCAAAATGTTTTTTTATCCCAAGTAATCACATGATGCTGCTTTGTTGTGGACTTCCGTGTCTACATATTACTTTTTAGGTATTCTTCTGCATCTGCTGTTGATGTTATGGGATACTGCTACCATTATGTCAACACAAGCACATGGTGAGATGATGTGGCATGCGGTTGTGTTTAGGCAACAAAAGAACATGGCAACCAATGCCGAAACATTAACAAACACACATGCTGGCATGGGTGGTTAGGATTAGAGGAGGGAGGTACATAGAACAAAAACATTGGTTACACTTTCTATGAAGACTACATCTATAATGCATTATGACGGCATTCATAGTGACTTATAATGCATTCATAATGCTTTATGAAAACTCTCATAAATACACATAATGCTTACTAATGCACGATATCAACAGTAATAAACCATTACAGATTTGACTTATAATGATTTCTAAGTGGAAAGGGTCTTGATTTGTTATAAACTAGAGGTTGAATGCTGGGGCTTATAATGCATTAAAAATATCTATACTAACTTATTCACACATCAACAATTAACTGTAGAAAGGATTCAGTGTGATGTAACAGGCCATGCTGTATTGTAAGTTACCATTGTATGTGTTAAGTAAAGTGAGGTACATATTGATGCACAGGGGTGTGAATCTTTCAGTAACTCATTCGATTCAATTTTGATTCTTGGGGTCACGATTTTCGATTCAAAATCAATTCCTGATTCAAAATATAGGAGGTTTAATTTCA
>NW_024616616.1:0-2850 GCF_008729295.1 Plectropomus leopardus
TCCCGTATAGGTACATTTCTAGTTGAAAATGAGAAATCTTTTCATAACCACCACAGAGCAAACAATACTAACATTACAAGTAAGCACAGATAAGAGTACAAAGGGTTTGAATGACTTAAATAAACAAATATGTGAGAACTGCACTGTTACTCTGTATGACTTGAATTGGAAATCTGTTGCTGGCAGAAATCACAATGATACACTCCCATTTTGGGGGCATTTTAACAATAAAAAAGGGGACAAATGTTTCTGTTGTCACTATTGCGACACTTCTAACTACATGGCTGTGTACACTGTAGTGTTTGGCAGCTAAAAAGCCTAATGTTTTCACCTTTAACAATGGCCTTCTTTCAAAGTAACAGTAGCTTAACTTCTCCATGTTTGAGTAGTCTTTTAAACACTTACAGGCACTGACACGCACTTTTACACAACTAAAAACACTCATGGTTAATTTTTGAAGTCAATAAACACCTGAGTTACTTTGCAAAATTCTCCAAGTGGATGTGTAACGTTACGATTGAAACGAGAACTCATAAGCGCTACCCACATATAATGCATCCATGACATAAAGCCGTTTCACAGAAGCTAACGAGTTAGCTACAAACAGTTAATTGTTTGTGTCGTTGTTTGTCTCCTAAACAAAGAAACAAACATTTGTGCACAAGCCTTACTTTTGAGAATCTCGACTCCTCTTCAAGACTCCGTCTCTTTGTCCTTTAACACCCCAAAACTATTCGCCTTTAACCGTTTAAGTAACCTTTCAGTTAGCTAATAGTTAATGTTAGCAAAACCCAGATTTCTCTCTGGCAGAATGGAGTGTTGTGGTTACCATAGAAACGACGTCGTACGTCTCTCCTTTATAACGCCCCCCCATATTTTTACAGTCCTTATTAGGTTGTGACTTTTACTCATTTTTTGCCTTTTAATGTGACCACTTGAAAACATACAGAGATGTGGAAGTTTTAAACAGGTGCAGTCAATCAATCCAAAATCTTATTTCACACTTTCAGTGGCCGTCCAGCAGATGGCGGTAAAAAGTAATTTACAGTAGAGCACATAATCACCATGTGTCATGCATTGCACACAGACACCAGCATCAAAGGCCAGCTAAGTGAAAGCACTAAAATGAAACTGGATTCAGCTGACCTGAATTCAAGGCAAAAATGATGGTGATGATGCAATACCTCTGTTCTCCTGTCAGTTTTTTTCCCACAGTGCACTCTGGGAGCTGGCATGGCCCATCGCTCACTCCCTGTAACAGCTGCAGGGATGCATTATCTCAGCAATGTCTGTGTGTGCCGTATACAGTCTGTGGTTTGTGCATGGGCTACAGTATGTAGGACAAGGACAGAGATCGCTTTCAATTTGTTTCAGTCAGCATTGATTAGTAAAGGTAGTCTGTACCACTATGAAATACCATATATGCTTTGTGCATAATTTTTATATACATTCACCAAAAAAAATTATAGAACTGTATACATTTTATGTATACCTAAATTCAACCCAACACATTGGTCTTTGAAAACCTTGGGATGTCTGATAGAAATCAAAATTAAAACAGAGTTCTGTGAGTTTCAGAAATGTTTTGGTGATGGTTTAAAGTATACTTAGCAAGTGATGAAGTGTGGGATAAAGTTTAAGACTGTTTTTCACAGTTAGTATTTATGTTCCTGATTTACTTTGGGTTTACTGGCTATTCACACAAATACCACTCCTCTTCAAAGACTGTTTTCAGTCATTCCTATTTCTTGTCTACATAAATTCACAAACCATATGGCTTAACATATGGTACAGGTATGTGCATTTACTATGTGTAAGTGTATAATTGTGTGCACCACGAAAGAGAGGCATGCAAATTCACATGCAAAAGCTCTAACAGCAGTCGTGCAGAAACCTTTAATATTGTGTATTTATGCTTGCATGCACATATACAGTTGGCCCTTCTGAGTTTAACTGGGCTTATTATAGTAATGGCTTTAATGGCTTTCTATTTTATGCAACTACAATTCACATTAACTCTTTAAAACCTGAATGAATTGATGTGATTTCTTTCAAATACTTGGGTAGAAAACAATGAGCAACTTAACAAGATATGACCCAAATTTAGCCCCCGCCCTAATAATAATAATAATAAATAAAAATTAAAAAATGAATGTGTATATTTTTTTCTTTCTTTCAGTGCCAACTATAAACTATAACCTATAAACTATTTTAGGGTCATTTTTTGTCCCTAATTTTTTGTCCCTAATTATTTGCAATTTTCAGGACATTTCTTACCAAATCACTAGCTGCCTTTTTTTTCTCATGTTTTCAAAAGAAATCAAATTTGCTCAACTTTTAAGGGTTTACCAGCTTGTGAAAGACATCGGAAAGCAACACAAGAAAACCGATGTCCATCTAGGTTTCAAAGGGATAACCACATCTGACTAAGTGACTGTTAAATCCCCTGCAATTTGGTTGTTTTGGCAGAAGAGATAATATCTCTTCTATTGCAAAAATATGCTATTTTTGTGCACAAAGTCAACAACTGAACTAACCGATTTTTCCAGGGATTGCAGTTTAGTTTTAGACATTATCCATGGTTTGGCTTCTGTCATAATGATAACATTTTTGAGAACCAATTTTCATGCAGGACTCATCCACTGTTTTGTGAGCCAGTCTGAATGAAGGGAGGAAATAAGGGGTGAGAGCCTTTCTCTGCGTATATGTTAGAACAAATTAGACTTTTCACTCTCTAATTAAACCTGTTAATTATGTAGACCTAATTTTACCACCCCTTGTTAAATCCAAACAAATCACCCAGCGCTTTGGGATGAATGTTTTGCGAGGAAGCCAGGTTTCCAAATTAAC
>NW_024616617.1:0-2260 GCF_008729295.1 Plectropomus leopardus
CGGCTAAAGAGAATGGATGGGACACCGGGGAAAATGAAAAACTCACCAGCACTCATGTATACATTTATAAATAAAATAATTTTCCAACATTATTATCAAATTAAATTTTTTTTTGTGACTTTTTTTGTGGATTATTAAATAAGTGAGTGGGACAAATAGAGAATAAAAAAAGTTCATGTTATATATATAATCACTTTATCCCATCTTTGGTCAAATATATGTATTTGGTTCCTAAAAATATCCTTTTTTAAACATTTGTATTGTATTTGATGTTTTATTGATTTGTCACAATAAAAGTCGGTTAATGTTCGGTTCGGTTGCAAAGAGACGGTTTATTTCGTGTTATTCATCGCGGTGTGTCCTTTGTCTGTTTTGTTTTTGTGCGTTTGGGGAATTTGATCTTTTATAAAAACTAAAACTGAAACAAACGCCGGACTGAATTCTCGGTACTTTTCGGAGTGACACCGGAAGCTCCCGTTCTTACTTTGAAGTGCACTTCCTGTTGTGAGTGCGCGGACCGTCTCTCTCCCGGTACACCGTCCGGTAACGAACTAACAAACGGAGCAAACGGCGACGCCGTTCAGGTAAAGTTCCCGTTACCGCCAGTTTAACGCTGTAACGGCTCTCAGAGACGGTTAAAGTTAACTGTTTCGTCTCCGCGTGTGTTCGCGCGGAGCCGCTTCTGTTAGCTCTGGATGCTAACGGGGACAGGCGGACGCTGGCTCCAGGCTCGGTAACGAAAACCAGTATTTTTAGTTTAATCTCGGTTTAATTCAGTTTTTTTAGCTCGTGGTCTCTTAATTAGTTTCATCAATAGAAACCGGAACGTTAAAGAAAAGTTCGGCGCCATGTTCGTGTCGTTAAACCCTGATACAGAGTTTAGGACAGGATATAAGGACGTTTTTGAGATTTTTGGACATTTCTGGGATTTTAGGACGTTTTAAGAATTTAGGACAATTTTAGGATTTTTGGACATTTACGGGATTTTAAGACGTTAATTAGATTTTGGTAAATATCTGGGATATTAGGATGTTTTTTTTTGTTGTTGTTTTTTAAAGATTTTAGGATTTTTCTCGGACTTTGGACATGTCTCGGATTTGAGGACATTTCTGTGATTTTAGGACATCAGTGTCTCAGCTGGGTCCTCTGTCGGGGGGGTGGGGGACCCTCCTCTGGCTCTTTTTTTGATCAACAAGCTCTATTTTGATGCTGTTTTATGTCTCTGACACCTTATGGAGACTAAAAGGACAAAAACTGTTCACAGTGTCCATCACTTTATCTTTAGCGTCCATAATAAAATGGTTGGGGGGTCCAGATTCGGCCCGCGGGTCATAAGTTGAGTATCACTGCTTAATGAGTAACTTCTGAGTAACAGGTTTTAATCCTGAATTTCGGTGGTGTCCCCTTTAACGGCTTGTGTCTCAGGTGATCTGTCCTCAGCAGCGGGGACATGAGTCTGTCCCGGAGGTGACTGCAGAGTTGTGGACAGTCGTTGCTGGAGGATCATGGAGGAGACGTTAGCAGGAAGCTCGTCGGAGCCGGACAGTCCCGGAGGTCTGAACCGAGGCTGCCTCCTGGACCCCGCTGACGTCCTCTATCAGGACCTGTCCACCATCGTCCCAGAGACACCCAGGTGATTTAGCATGACTCCTACATGTGCTAGATTAATATAGATACATGTTAGTATTGTTCACACAGAAAACTCTGTCCCGTCTTTGACAGCACAGACACTAATAACCGCGCCCTCCTGTGTGGGCGTGGCTTGTCCCAGACTGCAGGGACACATGGACACATTTAGCTGTCTTTCTTAAAAAAGGCAATGATTTTTTTTAAACGTTTAAACTGTCACTTTTCTTTTTCTTGAAATTTATTTTGGTGATTTAGAGAAAACCTTTGGCAATTTCTGTCTCAAAAACTTTATGGTGATTTTTTTGTCTTAAATTTTTTTGGTGATTTTTAAAAACCTGGCGATTTCTTGTTATTTTACTATATTTAATTTTTGTTTTTCGTGATATGCAAAAACTTGTGGTGATTTTGTTTTAAAAATTTTATGGTGATTTTTCTGGAATATTTGTTTTGATTTTCTTGAAAACCTTTTTGACATTTTTTCTCTTTAAATAATTGTAAAAATTTTTTTGCTTAAGAAAAGTCAGAGGAGTTTCCCTCGTCTACAGTAAAACAGTGTAAAATGCTGCATTATCAGTGTTTATCTGCACGCGTCCCTCCCTGCGGACACAGACCTGGTTGAAAGTCGGGAGAG
>NW_024616618.1:0-1340 GCF_008729295.1 Plectropomus leopardus
CAAAAATGTCAAAAAATGGCATGTCCCAAAAACAGCTGAAAACTGCCGAAGACCTCATGAAATTGCGAGCCAAAACACGCCATAGCATAGAAAGTTGCAAAAACAGCTAAAAACAACATAATATGGCATGTCGAAAACATGACCCAAAAAGCAAGGCTATAGTATGGCAAAAATGTCAAAAAATGACATGTCCCAAAAACAGCTGAAAAAAATGCTTAAAACCTCTTTAAATAGCGTGCCAAGAAACGCCATAGCATAGAAAGTTGCAACAACCTTTAAAAACAACATAATATGGCATGTCGAAAAAATGACCCAAAAAGTAAGGCTATAGTATGGCAAAAATGTCAAAAAATGACATGTCCCAAAAACAGCTGAAAACTGCTTAAGACCTCATGAAATTGCGTGCCGAAACACGTCATGGCATAGAAAGTTGCAAAAACGGCTAAAAAAAACATAATATGGCATGTCGAAAAAATGACCCCAAAAGCAAGGCTATAGTATGGCAAAAATGTCAAAAAATGGCATGTCCCAAAAACAGCTGAAAACTGCTTAAAACCTCATGAAATTGCGTGCCAAAAAACACCATAGCATAGAAAGTTGCAAAAACGGCTAAAAACAACATAATATGGCATGTCGAACACATGACCCAAAAAGCAAGGCTATAGTATGGAAAAAATGTAAAAAAATGACATATCCCAAAAACAGCTGAAAAAAATGCTTAAAACCTCTTTAAATAGCGTGCCAAGAAACGCCATAGCATAGAAAGTTGCAACAACCGCTAAAAACAACATAATATGGCATGTCGAAAAAATGACCCAAAAAGCAAGGCTATAGTATGGCAAAAATGTCAAAAAATGGCATGTCCCATAAACAGCTGAAAACTGCTGAAGACCTCGTGAAATTACGTGCTGAAACACGTCATGGCATAGAAAGTTGCAAAAACGGCTAAAAAAAACATAATATGGCATGTCGAAAAAATGACCCCAAAAGCAAGGCTATAGTATGGCAAAAATGTCAAAAAATGACATGTCCAAAAAACAGCTGAAAACTGCTTAAAACCTCTTTAAATAGCGTGCCGAGAAAAACCATAGCATAGAGAGTTGCAAAAACGGCTAAAAACAACATAAAATGGCATGTTGAAATAATGACCCACAAAGCAAGGCTATAGTATGGCAAAAATGTCAAAAAATGAAATATCACTAACAGGTCTGAACACAGCCTAAAACCTCATTCAATAGCGTGCCAAAAAACGCCATAGCATAGAAAACTGTAAAAACAGCTATAAACAACATAATATGGCATGTTGAAAAAATGACCCAAAAAGCAAGGCTATAGTATGG
>NW_024616619.1:0-1036 GCF_008729295.1 Plectropomus leopardus
ACATGTTAATTTTTGACATTTTTGCCTTACTTTAGCCTTGCCTTTTCGGTCATTTTTTATACATGCACTACTATGGTGTTTTTGGCCATTTTTGCAACAAACTATGCTATGGCATGTCTCTACACGCTATTTTATGCTGTTTTGAGTTGTTTTTAGCTGTTTTTGTGACATGGCATTTTTTAACTTTATTTCCTTACTATAGCCTTGCCTTTTCAGTCATTTTTTAAACATGCACTACTATGGTGTTTTTGGCCATTTTTGCAAAAAACTATGCCATGGCGTGTCTCTGCACGCTATTTTATACTGTTTTGAGATGGTTTCAGCTGTTTTTGGGACATGTCATTTTTTTAAAATTTTTGCCTTACTATAGCCTTGCCTTTTTGGTCAATTTTTTTCAACATGCATTATTATCGTCTTTTTGGACGTTTTTGTAACAAACTATGCTATGGCATGTCGCGGCATGGTATTTTGTTGTGTTTTGAAGAGTTTTCAGCTGTTTTTGGGACATGTCATTTTTTGACATTTTTGCCTTGCTTTTTTTGGTCTTTTTTTTCAGTATGCATTATTGTGGTGTTTTTGGTCATTTCTGCAACAAACTATGCTATGGCGTGTCTGTGCACGCTATTTTATGCTGTTTTGGGTTGTTTTTGGCTGTTTTTGTGACATGTCATTTTTTGCCTTGCTATAGTCTTGCCTTTTCGGTCATTTTTAAACATGCACTACTATGGTGTTTTTGGACATTTTTACAACAAGCTATGCCATGGCATGTCTCTGCACGCTATTTCATGCTGTTTTGAGTTGTTTTCAGCTGTTTTTGGGACACATCTTTTTTGACATTTTTGCCTTACTATAACCTTGCCTTTTTGTTCATTTTTTTTCAACATGCAGTAGTATCGTCTTTTTGGCCGTTTTTGCAACAAACTACGCTATGGCATGTTGCGGCATGGTGTTTTGTTGTGTTTTGAAGAGTTTTCAGCTGTTTTTGGGACATGTCATTTTTTAATATTTTTGCCTTACTATAGCCTTGCCTTTTCAG
>NW_024616620.1:0-1311 GCF_008729295.1 Plectropomus leopardus
CAGTCAATCAGTCAGTCTTATTGTTATGAAATTATACTTTTAGATGCATTAATGCATCGCTGTAATGGTAAAGCTGGTAAATGTGGAGGTAATTTTAATTCATCTATGTATTTAATTTTTCTATATGTATTTTAAATACTACTTTCTATACTGTTGCATGGCCTCTGCATTTCCCCCTGGGGACAAATAAAGCCTTATTGATGCAATAATATAATTTATTGATTGAATATATGTTGTATTGTTAATCTGAACCTGCAAAGTAACTAAAGCTGCCAGATATACTAGTAAGTTTGAGTAAAGTACAAGCACCTCGAATTTGTACTAAGTACAGTCATTGCATGAATGTACTTTGTTACTTTCCACCACTGATGGCAACATGTTAACATGACTAACAGTAACTGGATGTAACTAGGCTTGCAGGGAAACTTTGGTTTCCATTAACCAGACACCACAGTTCAGCTGCAAAATCTAAAGGCAGATAAAATGTAGTGTGGAGCAGCGTAAGCCTAATTTAGACAACCTGAAAAGTTCTCACTGCTTCAGCCCACCACATTGCATCACAGGGTGCATGTATATGTAAATGCTGCTTACGTCGACCTTCGGTTCATTCCGTAAACAAGTGATGCACTATTAGCCCCACTTCAAAACAATCTGCACCCAAGAGATCAACTGCTCTGAGTCAGGACATGAAGGTCTTGAGCGTCACAGGAAGTTGCAGCACGGTGACACACATAAAGGCCGTGCAGGATCACTCGTCGCTTCAGTCAGACACCAACACTAAAAACAGCTGCAAAAACACAGCTGCCTTCATGGGAACACAGTCATTCTGATTGATCATCAGACCTGAATAATAACCTGAGCTTAGACACAGATATAACTCTGTGTGTGTGTGTGTGTGTGTGTGTGTGCTGACAGCAGACAGACATTTTTGATCAAGGAGATTTGGATTTTAGCAGTTCATCTGAGAAGGACCTGCTTCACTATTTGTGTGGAATATAATTTCTAGGCGAACATTTTAAATACAGAAATTAAAGGAGGTGAGTATGTTACTTGCTCTGATTGCTCAAATGAGTCTTGTCTCTTTCTTTTGATCAATAACATGACGTTTCCTTACAGAATATTAGTACACTTATTGCCTTATCACTTGTATGATATGAAATATCAGTTGTTTTCCACTCAGCAATCATCCTCTACTGCAGATAAATAGAGAAATCAGTCACAAGTTTTCGTTTTTTTTTTATTTTTTAGATTATTCAAGATATTTTATTAATTGCTGCTGTAACAGAGTACAATTACTCAAATACTGTACCT
>NW_024616621.1:0-2797 GCF_008729295.1 Plectropomus leopardus
TTTTTCTTGCCTGCCTTATATAAATATAGGGCTACAAGAATTATAAATATAGTTTTATGGACATTTTCTTTCCTTTTTCTTGGATCTCTAATTTCTCCACAGATTCAAGTCATTTTCTTGTCACCCAAAAGAAATCAAATCAGTTTTCTCAGGTTCCATAGATTTTAATTTCTGTGAAAGGTGTCTGAAAGCAGCACAACTAAACTGATGTTAATTCAGGTTCTAAAGGGTTGAACACAAATTTTTGTTCCAGTTCTGTACCTGCATCTGCTTTCAGTTAGCAAAGCCATTCTATCTTGAGTGAAGAAAACCGCTTTTTCTTGCCTGCCTCTACGGAAAATGTATTGATTGATTGATGGGGGACCACATTTAACAACCCCAAAACGATCAGTATATCAAACATGAGTTTACAAGCACACAGATTGTGCAGTATAATTCAAGTCTCATTTATCCGGTCATATTCTCAGTCATTCTTAAACATAAATACATAAATAAGCCTTAGTATTGAAGTGTGGCTTTGAAGAGAAGATGAGAAGATAGATTAATTGTCACTCTCAGTTCAGGTATATTTAGTAGGCTTTAAATCAATATGTTCACCATTTTTCATGAAAACTAAGGTTTTTTCATGATTTCAAGGTAACACAGCATGATTCATTGCTTTGCAAATGGTCTGCTGCGTCTTTCAGAATTGTGTCTGTTGAAGACTTATTTAAGTCATGATTATTGGTTGGTCTCACTTTGTTTTCACTTGAACAGTTTATTATAAGGGAGATTTTGTTTTCTTGGTTTTTGGGTTTTGGTTTACTGTGTTTTTCCCCTGCTGTGTTCCTGTGCTGCTCCTCTCTCATTGGCTCATCTGCACACCTGCTCTGTATCAGCGTCATTAGTCCCTCCCTGCTCCTCAGTTTCTCCCAGCCAATCAGCTTACTGCCTTTTTTCACCACCTGCACTTCATCTCCTCATCAGTCTAGTTTGTATTTAAGTCCTCGGTTTCAGTTCAGTTTTTGTTTTGGTTGTGTTGTCTGTTTGAGCTTCAGTTGTTTGGGTCCACCTGCTCCACATTACATGACATAATGCATTCCTTTAAAGCCTGGTACACAAGTACAAGAGTATGTTTTTGAAAGTAAGGTGTTTTCACCTCCTTTGTTCTCACAAAAAAAAGAAAAAACAATCCCAGACCTAGAAAAAAAACCCTTGATGAGCTGGCAGTTCAACTAAGTGCTGATTGTTACTGACGAAGTAGAAAAATTAAGCGTTGGTATCAGTATCATTGTAAGGGGACTGATATCGATGCTCATATCGTAACTTTTTAAGTGATACCCAGCCCAACTGAAAGTGTTGACATATAGTGGGGAAAAAACCTTGAAAACCTATGACACGCGCATCTGTCACTGAAAAACAACTTGCTCAGATATGAGCTATAAGTAAGTGTTGCTTCTGATGGGGAAAAAGGCCATGTAGTGAGAAGACAATAAAGTGTCATTGATTTTATATTATAACGTTTAAATTAAATTAAAGTGAAAAATAGTGTTAAATTAAATGCATTCTGTTTTATCCCCTCATCTACAACTGAAAACATTTTGTTTTTAAACCAACTTCCAGTAAAAAATTGCTAGACCTATTTTGTCTCAAGAATCACTGTGATGAGTGTCATTTGTTTTGATCACATTATAGATGCCGAGCTGCAATATGTTATTCACAGCTGTATTTTACTCACCCTCAGTGGGCGTTATTGACCTGAGACTTCCGACTGCCTCTCCAGTAAGAGCTGATTGGCTCATCTTTATCTTCTTCCAGTAATTCGTGTGCACATGAAAAAGAAAAAGAAAGCCCGGCTGTTGCTTAATCACCCTCCTCCCTGTTCCAACTGTTAGACGCAGAGCTGTTAGGCAATGTTGACTAGAAACTTCCTTCAGACCCCCCAACTCCACCCAGCCAGCTCTGCGTCACTGTCTCCATCTGCCTATCTGCCAGCATGATAAAATACACCACACCAGAGGCACACATATTATTATGCACACACTGGCAGAGTTTCAACGTACATTAGCAGCATTACGCCCATAAAACAGAAGCATGAAAAGAAATGTATATATGTATCTTTGAGGACCTTTGCCTTGCTCAAAGGCATTATAACACTACTTATGACAGAGGCTTACTGGCTTGACCACAGTTCACAGCTTTGCACCACAGTTATAGTTCTTGGAAGAACCCTAAAGTTTTGCAAGACAACTCAGAAGTTTCACAGAGGAATGCAAAGTTTCTAGAGAGTGGAAATGCTTTGTGAGAGAGTGCAAAAGTGGAGCTCCACGATGTGCAGACCTCTATCTTTTCACAGAATGCAAAAGTTTCTCAGTGGAATGCAAAAGTATTTAACTTTTTCGCCACCTTTTTCTTCTCCATGTCCCTTTTTGAGTTCTGTAGAATTAATGTATAAATACACACACACACACACACACACACACACACACACACACATATATGTATATGAAGCAGCTGGACTAGCTAAAGGTGCTGCTCAGCCATAACTAAATCAGGATTTAAGTCTTGCTTTGATACTCAAAGTACAGCAGAGTATAAATTTGAATGAGGTTGTTTTTTTTTTTGTAGTCTAGTATTTTTATCTAAAGGACCTAAATGCTTCTTTCACCTCTGCCTCATTTAAAGGGGAATTGCAGCATTTTAGTGTCCCTCTTCCATAAATTTTGGGGACTCCAGAGAGATGGAATAAAGAAAGAGGAGTCAGAATTGACACAGTTCCAAATATCAGATGATAGATGATAAACTTCCCATAGTGCAA
>NW_024616622.1:0-2703 GCF_008729295.1 Plectropomus leopardus
CCTGAGGAGGCCTGAGGGGACCTGAGGGGACCTGAGGGGACCTGAGGAGGCCTGAGGAGACCTGAGGAGACCTGAGGAGCCCTGAGGAGATCTGAAAGACCTGAGGAGACCTGGTACGTACTGGTTTAATGTCGTTGTTGAGGGACCCCATGAAGTCGTCTCTGGTGACCTGCAGCTTCTCGGCTCGCTCCATGTCCACCTCCACTGTGGACGTGGCCTGGACGAGAAGAGACACATATAACTGCATCAAAACAATGTCAGCTTTAACGGAAACTCCACCAATTAAAGAGACCGAGTTCAGTTTATTATAATATTAATAATAAGAATTTTAATCTTTTTTTATATAGTACTTTTAAGCTTAAGCACAAAGTGCTTCTCAGATTTAAAGATTTACACAATTAAAATAATATAGAAATAAAATCAGAAACTCATGTAGCGAGAGTAGTTTGTAAGATAGTGAATCTTGTGTGTATTGTTTTTTAATGTTATGAATATGTTTTTTTAAAAACAAGAAGGTGACTCAGCCTGAGTGCCCTGCTGTTGTAGTTGTATTAAAAAAAAAAAAAAAAAAAGTATTATTTTTAATCATATATTATTATTTTTGAAAAAGAAAAAACACACAAAAATCTAAAAATAAAAAAAATAAAAAAAATAAAATAAAAAACTACTAAATAAGAAGACAGAACATCAAAAAAAAAGAAATTGACTGAACTGGTGATTTTATTTTTTTGTGAATATTATTCACAAAATTAAAAAAATAATTAATTTAAAAAAAAACACACATCACATTGGACACATCTCTTGACTTCTCGCTGCAGAACATCCCAGCCCTCATGTGAGAATATTTGCTCTGTGTGTGTGTGTGTGTGTGTGTGTGTGTGTGTGTGTGTGTGAGGACCTTGATGTGTCGGTTCATGGCGGTGGACTGGGCGGCCCTGACCAGCCCCTCCAGCTCGGCGCCGCTGTAGTTCTTGGTCTCTGCCGCCAGCTCCAGGATGTTGACGTCGGCGGCGAGCAGGTTGAAATTTCGCATCTTGTTGGTGTGGATGGTGAGGATCTGCACACGGCCCTTCTCATCAGGCAGACCTGGAGGAGAGACGAGGAGGACGCAGAGAGGGAGAGAGGAGAAGATGGACGGAAAAGAGCGGTGGAAAAAATGTGAGAGAACAGAAGGAGAGAGGGAAGGATGGAGAGACAGAGGAGGAAATCAACATGAAAGAGAAAATTAGGAATGTGACACGAATAAGAAAGTCCCTGTTCAACTCCACGCTGATTTATTGGCACCATGTTGTGATTAAAAACATAACATATATGTATATGAATGTAGGAATGCTTATACATATATAATATTTCTATTCTATTACTATTATTATACAGATAAGATTTTTTCATTATTTATTTCTGTGATTTTTTTTGTAAATTTTATTAATATTATTTATTTCTGTGAGTTTGTTTTTCCTTCTTCTTTTTAAAATTGATCAATTAATGTGAAATTATATGACATCACAGGTCACTCTACGCAGCTGGGCTGAGTAAGGGAGGGGTTTTTTTTTTTCTTTTTTTTGATTGTTAATGAGCACAATGTATGAGATACGGCTGCATATACGTGATCTGATATACTAATTGTTAACTAAAGAAAAATGTGATCATAAAAAACATAATGCTAAACAGTACAAACAGTGAATACATAAAAAGTAAAATACATACTACAGGAAATGAAAGTAGTACACTTACTGTATTGTATTTCAGTATTACGATAAAAAGGTGTTAAAACTGAAAAGGTCAGAACATTTAAGTATCTTGGTTTTACTTTTGATCAAAACTTGTCATCCAAACCATTCAATGTAAACCGTGTTTCCAAGGAATAAATCCTGTTCTTCCCTCCAGGTAAAGAAACACTTGATGTCAGCAACATTTTGACCGTTTTTGGACTGCGGTGATTTTTTTTCTACTTGCCTTTTCCACCACAAAAAAACAACCTTTTCACTTCTAGCGTTCATGTTTGTTGCGAATGTCGTAATTACGGCTGCACAACTGGGAAGTACAATATTTCTGAGGAGCACATGAAGGCAGCAATTTCTGTGTCATCTGACTCATTTTAAAATAAAAGACTTGAAACTGAACAGAAAGGCAGAGAGAGGAAGAAGTCCCGTTAAACACTCACTGATTTCCATCTTGACCTCAAACCTGCCGGGCCTCATCAGAGCGTCATCGATCAGGTCGGGCCTGTTGGTCATTCCTGCAGAGAAAAGAGGAAAAACAGACTGAGAGGGAGGAAGGAGGGCGGACGCAGAATCAAACGAACATTATTTAACCCTTAAAAACTGTTTTCTTGCACAGTTTTTAGATGCCATTTGTAAGTATTTAAACCTTTCAAATAGGGCTGGGTGATATGGAATAAAGTTTTATCACAATATTTTTTTATCAGTCGATATTGATATATATCACGATATACATCAAATCACTGTTTCTGTCGAGCTTAAAGGTTCCTTTGACTCCTCAGTGAGATATGAAGATATCATCAGGTTCATTTTGGTTTAAATATTTATTTTCTGTCAGACATTGAACATGACAAATATACTGTAGAACAGCATCACCAGCTGGAGGACCTATTCTACTAAAACTCACAGAGGTCCAGGTACTAAAATGTCCTCCCAGCAAAGGTCCGAGCCTCAAACCTAAAATCAATATCACCATTAACTG
>NW_024616623.1:0-2500 GCF_008729295.1 Plectropomus leopardus
CAATATGCATATTGGCTTTGACTGATATGAAAGAGAAAACTTTAGAAACAGGCAGATGAAACAGGCAGAACCTGATTGTAAACACAGTGATCAACAGGAAGTATAGGTTACATCACAGATGAGGCAGACACAGATAAGCCAAACCCAGGAGCATCAGTGTCAGGTGAGAGAGAGACAGTGTGCACCCTGCGGCTCCACGCTCAGGTGAGGGAGAGCCCGGTGTTCCTCCGACAGCTTGACAGCAGTCGAGGCACTTTATAGTTTTTAAATTAAAAAGCTTCAACAGTTACTCAGCACAGTAATCTGTGTCCAGTGTTGTAAACTGTTTTAAACATTTTTGTTGAGTGTGTGATTTAATAGGTGCCGTCATTATGAAACATGTTAAATTTCACCTGCTCTGTCCTGCGGGGAAGGGTTCCACTCTGGGTAGGCTACTGGAGGGCCAATGTGTTTGCATTCAGTTGCTTGGTCATAATGACATAGTCATTAAAACCGGTTAGTAACTACTGGGTAAAATTAGCCTTGTTCTTCTATCATAATCCCCTTCACTGTGTATTTGGCAGAAGCAGCAGTAATCTCTTGATAAACTGAGAGAGAGAGAGAGAGAGAGAGAGAGAGAGAGAGAGAGAGAGAGAATGCTGAGCGGATCAATACCCCGTGCACAGCTGACATGAGTCAAATACGGTAAAGTTGCAGCGACTGGACAAAGTTGCCAGGTTGTGCAGAATTCACAGGGATTGGCTGAATTTGTGTGAATTGTTGTGATCACAAAATTGCAAAATCCTGAAAGGAACTAAATACAAGTAACCTCACAGAGCACATTCACTGAGCAACACCTCTGGCAAATGCCATTCTGAGTCTCTGCTGTATTCATTTACCTGTACTGGCTTTGTAGCTCCTCCATCTCTGTGCTCTGCTCCGTCACTGTCTTCAGGAACTGCTGGTTGCACTGTGTGTGGCAAGAGAGACATGAATGCCATTTGTGTGGCATGACTCCAAACACACCGCTCAAACTTTATCCCAAAACCAACTTTTCCCTATAATGTATCTCTCAAAACTCCCTCTGTCAGTGTTCTCACATACAGCACATAAAGTGACCGCCTGCTTGTATGAGAAGTCAGAGAAGGGAAAGCCCGAGGCTCACCCTCTCATTTAAAATGCATCACTGAGATATAGTATTACACTCTCCTAACACACTGTATGGTGTCCTCAGTAAGCCCCAGGCATGCGTGTGTGTGTGTGCACCCATGGGTTTTGTATTACAGTAAATACATGCACAATATGCTGTAAGCCTAAAAGAAGTATTTCACCAATAAAACTGGTCTTTCTTTGCAGTACAGATTTAAAATTAGTGCTCCATGACCAGAGAAAAATGAAGAAAAGGGACTTAAACTTATAACTACAAACAGCAAAACACTGCCAAATGATGTGAATTAGGTCATTTGTTTTGCCATGTGGGCAGTGGTTAGATGGGGGGAAGTTTACTACAGTTCATCTACACATGCTACCCACATTGTTTTGATACAAAGCTGGTTGAAAATTAGTAAAGTCCCCCTTTAATCTTGACGGAGCATTGAGCCTGTCAAATAATTATAGAACCAGAACCTAACAATTTTATGTGTGTACTTAGAGTGCATAAAGGTGTGACAGAGAGAGAGACAGAAAAAGAGAGAAGGACTAATGCGTAACAGCCTGTGCAGGTTGTTAGAGGAAATCCATGTGAGCTGAAAGTCCATTACACAACCAAGACAGTTCTGGCTGACTACCAGAGTGATTATTAAACTGATTCACTTCCTTACAGTTATTAGAACAGGGTTCATTTCAGAGAAGCATTTGATCCCATGGCTAATTAGCAGGCAATAATTTAACAGGCTTTTCATTGCCCATCACTCACCGATTCCAGTTTCAGATTGGCCACTTTAAGTTTGTGTGTGTGCTGCTGGAACTGAACCAGCTGATCCTGTCAAGGGAAAAGAAAGGAACTCAATCTACTGCTCGTAATCACATCGAGCTTATATCAAGCGTTAACCAAGACCAGACTTCTCTGATTCACCTTATCTATATGAAAATGGCTCCATCTAGTGGCCAAAGGCTGACGTGTTCACAATGTGCTGGTTCTTCACCCTTAAAAACCAGAGCAAATGGGCTTGGATTTCTTTAAAAAACATGGGAAGAAGGCAGTGAGCGAGTTAAAAGGAAATTACCCCCAAAATTTTGAAAGAAATTAAAAAATAAATAAAAAATTATCAGAAAATTAGCACAAAAATACAGAGTAAAGTTTAGAAATCTACAATAAATACATAAATAAATATAAATAAATAAAAAATACAGATATAACCTGGGAGGAAAGTGCTAAAAAGTAGTAATAATTCTGTAGCATAATTTTTTTAAGAGAAAATTTAATTAACTAGCTTCTCTTTAATTTGTGGGACATGTCTTGGAAAAATGCTGACTGCATTTTAACCACGTTTTTGAAAGAAATCAAATTTGCTCAGGGTTG
>NW_024616624.1:0-1460 GCF_008729295.1 Plectropomus leopardus
CTGATAGCTGGGTCACTGGCTGGGGCGCGGTCCAGGAGGGAGGTGAGGATGTAAACATGTATAGGTGATTTAGACTTGTAGCAGCTGCACAGTTACGCACATGCTTAAATATCCAATATTTACACAGTCGATTCAGCCATGTTGTTTTTACAGTCTTTTTTTTTCTTTTTTTTTGTTTTCAGGAGAGAGTTGTATAAGTCAAGGTTTAAGAGATTTTTCCTGCCTTTTTGCTACATGACACAGTCCAATAAGATCCTGTATATACATACATATTTTTCTTATGTTTCAGTACCCCTTCCCTTCCCTGAAACTCTGCAAGAAGTGGAGGTGCCAGTTCTGGGGAACAGACAGTGTAACTGTCTCAATGGAGTCGGCACAGTCACAGACAACATGATCTGTGCTGGTGTTCTGGCAGGAGGCAAAGACTCATGTCAGGTAGGCTGCTTCATTCAATCCGTCACTTGTTGGTAAATGTGTTTAGGACTTAGTGAAATCCTCAGACGTGTCCTCCCCATCTCCTCAGGGTGACTCAGGAGGTCCGATGGTGAACAAGCAGGGCCCCGTCTGGATCCAGTCTGGAATAGTTAGTTTTGGGTTTGGCTGTGCTCGGCCCAATCTGCCGGGAGTGTACGCCAGAGTGTCCAGATACCAGTCCTGGATCGACTCCCACATCAGCTCTGACAAGCCAGGCTTTGTCCGCTTCACCTCCAGTGGGCTGGATGCTGACAGCAGCTACACCTGTCCTGGTCTGCCAGCTCCTGCTGTTACTCTTCCTGCTACTGCAGGACCAGATGTTACAGCCACAGAGCCAGTATCCGAAACCACAGTTCATGCATATACCACACCCAGTGCTGAATGTAAGTAAGCAGAACACCACAGTATGTTGAATATGCATGATTATTTGTGTGTTATTCTTTCAGTATTAGAAGCAGTGTAATATTTCTAAAATCTGTAAATTTATTCTCTCTTAGCCCCCCAGCGGTAAAATAAAGAATGATGCTGACACACAACTGTGGAAAATAGTGGTTTTGAATTGAAGTTACTTCATGCTTTAGCTGTTTTTATTAATGTTATATATATTTGTAATAATCTTCTCTTAATAGCTTTTTGTAAGAAAAAGATGACAATCCTGTTAAAAATAGTCACGCTCTTTATGTAGTGAAAGAATGAATGGTCAAGGTTAACACTTCTGTTTGGCAATCTGTCTTGTTTGATGCTGCCAGTAGGAGTCACCAAAGACAGAAAAATGCAAATCTCTCATACACGCTTGAACTACTGATCAGCGTGCTTAGTTTGAATTCTAGACTTCAAGTGTACTTAGAAATCCATGTTTATTAGTGCTGTACCGGTTTTTATGTTGCATTTATCACTTAATTTACTTTCTATGTTTGGGTTAGCACACTTAATTTAAGATCAACACTTATTAGAGGACCTTTGTTTGCAGTGTGTGGCATCACTCC
>NW_024616625.1:0-1119 GCF_008729295.1 Plectropomus leopardus
TTAAAACACCTCAAAACAACATAAAATAGCGTGCCGAGACGCGCCATGGCATAGAATTTTGTAAAAACAGCCAAAAATAACTTAATAATGCATGCAGAAAAAAATGAACGAAAAGGCAAGGCTATAGTATGGCTAACAAAGTCAAAATATGACATGTCCCAAAAATAGCTTAAAACACCTCAAAACAGCATAAAATAGCGTGCTGGGGCGCGCCCCATAGCATACAATTTTGTAAAAACGGCCAAACACACCATATTAATGCATATTGAAAAAATGACAGAAAGGGCAAGGCTATAGTATTGCTAAAAATGTTGGCCCTCCTCCCTTGTGTTTTTTCCAGGTGCCAATGACCTGAGTGTTTCCAGTTGTGCATTCCATCTGATTGCCACCTGTGCAGAGGGGCAGGATGCTCATTGGTTGCCTCCACTCCAACCTGGCCAATCATCCGTCGGCATGCTTTTCAAAACGGATGCCCCACATAGTGCCTGGCTCTCTTGTGCTCCTTTTTTGTACTGCGCCTGAGCTGGCTGTGTGTTATTTGTGACCTTTGACCAGAACTGTGTTTTTGCAATTGGTGAAAGGTATTTGATGAGAGGTTGTGGGCATTAGGTATGTTGAGGGTACCCTTTACATTTTTCACACAGTTAGGAAATCTCTGTCTAGACACACTAGGTTAAGCGGTTGTTGCTACCCCCTGTTTTTGTTCTTGAAAGCTGATCTTTAGAGAAGAGAGTTAGGTTTTTGTGTCTAGTTTGTTTTTCCGAGATAGTGATAAAGTTAGGCCCAGTTTTGTTCTATTTAGTTATTTTCTTTGGCACAACCACCCAGTCCCATCCTCTCTCACATTTTGAGAAACCTTTGTTTGATCACCAATAAATTTCCACTTCTACTCTGGTTCGTCTTTCTTGGTTGTCGTGTTATTGCCCCTGAGCTTAAAGGGAACGTAACAATGTCAAAATATGACCTGTCCGATAAACAGCTTAAATGACCTCAAAACAGCATAAAACAGCATGCCGAGATGCGTCATGGCCGAGATTAGTAAAAGTGGTCAACAACACCATAATATTGCATGTTGAAAAAATGACCGAAAAGGCAAGGCTATAGTATTGCTAAAAATGT
>NW_024616626.1:0-1182 GCF_008729295.1 Plectropomus leopardus
GTCACGTGTTTGGACACGGTGCCCGACATCTTCTTAAACTGAGGATAGTTATCTACAAAAGCCTGAGGACAGACAGGAGACAAAAGGACAGGGGAGGGACAGACAGAAGACAGATAGGAGAGAGAGAGAGACAGACAGGAGAGACAAAGAAAGACAAGAAAGAGACAGGTGATGCACTTGGAGGACACAAACACCTGTCTGTCTGTCCCTCCTGTCTGTCTGTCTGTCCCTCCTGTCTGTCTGTCTGTCTGTCTGTCTGTCTGTCTGTCTGTCTGTCCCTCCTGTCTGTCTGTCTGTCTGTCCCTCCTGTCTGTCTGTCCCTCAGTTGTCCGTCCCTCTGACCTTCATGTCACTGATGGACTCCAGCTTCTGTTGTTCTTTCGGTTTCTTCTTCTGGAAATCTTCCATCAGGTTTTTAATGTTGGTGCCGATTTCTCCGAAATTCAGGTACAAGTTCTGATGTACACACACACACACACACGCACACACACACACACACACACACACACACAGGTTAATTATCCGAAGCTCGAAGTGTGTTTATTGGTTCTTCTCTGTTTTCTGACGAGACTCACGTTGGCGTAAAACTCGTCGTTCTCCGCAGACAGAACCACCTCCTTCAGGTCTTTGCTGATCCCCGGCACTCTGGAGAGGTCGATCCGGTTGTTGTTCAGACCCAGAAGCTCGTGGACCATCGCCTGGTACGTCCACTGCAGAGACACAACAACACAATAAACACCAACACAACAACACAATAAACACAATAAACATCAGCACAACACAACAACACAATAAACACCAACACAACAACACAATAAACACCAACACAACAACACAATAAACACAGTAAACATCAGCACATAAAAAGTGTCTTTCTGTCACTAAAAGCTGATTTAACAGCAAAAGGAAATCATCGTTGTCACTCAGGAAACTTGTGACTGTGTCTGCTGATGATGTCACACTGTGGCGCTCTGTGATTGGTCACCTGGTTGAGCAGCGGCGTGATGGCGTCGTCGCTGCGGTCGAGGATCAGCAGCAGAGGAGGAACTTCGGTCTTCCTGAAGTCAAACAGCTCGTACTCCTTCGTGATGATTTGCTGTCAGACGGATAACGGAGGTTAACGTTTGACGGGGAGGTGTGTGTGTGTGTGTGTGTGTGTGTGTGTGTGTGTGTGTGTGTGTG
>NW_024616627.1:0-1690 GCF_008729295.1 Plectropomus leopardus
CAAATATAGAATTATAACCCTTTAAATAGAGGGTTGTCATGATGCTGTTTTTAAATAAAAAAAGATCATTTTCAGTATTCTACATGCTAAGTTGACTTTTTTACCTTGCTGCTGACAGTCTGGGATATGTCAGTGTGTGAGTGTAGCTGCTGACAGTCTGGGATATGTCAGTGATCAGCAGCTACATTGACTGTGACAGGTCACCTAGTGGAAATAGCATGTATTTCCTCCATATGCCAAATATGGTCAAAATGACCTCATCAGGTGGAAAATAGTCAAAATGACAAATTCAGAGTCAAAAGCCCAGAATGACACCCAGAAATAATACAAGTCCTGTTTTTCTGCTCTGATGGCTGTGGGATCAAAAATGTCAGTTTGAATGGGTTTCAATGGAGCATTTTTGGACCTGAACAGTCTGAATGTAACTATTTAGTTTCCACAGTGTATTTTAGACTTATTGTAGGAGCTGAGCTGCAAATTCACTGATTACACTCAAATACACAATCTGGACTACATAGGCAATGCAGCAGCTGACACTATCACAGCTGCAACTTTAAGGTTGAAAAGCGTCCCTCAGTATCGTGTTTCTGAATGATGTGATGTTATTTCCATTAGATCTTTTTATCTTCTTAAAGTTTAAATTAATGCTCTTCTCTGGCAGATCTATGAATATTCTCCTGTGTTGTTCTTCCACATAACTAAGACTTCAGAAGTGTAAAAAAAATATATAAATTACATAAATAAATGGGTCCCCAGATGGTTAATTTCCTCTCGTCAGTAAGAAGTCCTTGGTTGAAAAAAAATGGAGAACCTCTGATCTGAGAGAAATGCTGACATGTTTTTATGACAGTTACGGTGTGTAAGCAGCGAACGTCACCTTCATGAGACGCGAGATGTTCCTGAAACGAGCCAGCGAGCCGTACGAGCCCAACATGTCTGCCGCGATGATGACGCCGCCGGTGAACTTCACGCCGAGCACCGACGTCCCAGTTACCATGGGGTTACTGCGGGGGGACAGAGAGGAGGGTCATTCTCAGGACGGGCGTCTCTGATATCTCATAAACATCATCAATTACAAAAACAGCCAGAAACTGTTTTGAGCAATATTGATATACAACAAATAACAAAATCTATCAAATGTAATCTACATTATTTTAACTCTTAGGGTCTGCTCTAGTATTAAACACACTCGCATCGCTCTGCGCACAAAATGCACTTTTCAAAATCAAGCTTAAAAAAATTATACATTAATAGTATTTTCTGCATTCATTAAGTGAATTTTTGGACCGACATCAGTCCTAATCATAAATATCAAAAACAAATCAGTCGTGTACCCAAACATAAAGCGCTTCTCCTCTGATGTCTGTTCTCAGCTTTTTTTAGCTTATCGTATGTTTTTATTACTGTTTATTGTGGGTAGTTTCGTTAGTTTCATGTAATCTTATGCCTGTAAAGTATTTGAGTGACGTCCTTTGAACTGTCTTTGTAACTGTTTCTTATGCCGCCTGCTTTAGGGCTACAGATTAAAATTAGTAACTGCGCCATTTCCAGCATATCTATGTTGATGCCGTCTGCTGATATGTTGATTAATGAGCACTGTCCTAATTCAATTAACTGAAGCAGTATTAAATTAGATCAAATATTTGTTAATTTTCACAATTTGAATCCAATAACTGTCAGGTTTTTTTTT
>NW_024616628.1:0-1345 GCF_008729295.1 Plectropomus leopardus
GGGTCTGAGTTTTCTGACGCCCTCTGATGACGTGCCCTCTCTTTCTGACTAGCTCGTGGTACAACTTCCAGGTCACGGAACCAAAATGAACAGGAAATCGAAAATAAGTTTTCCACGGGTGTATTTTAATTTTGATTTCCATTTACAAACACACCTAATTAAATCGGATAACGGATAATGGATAATGTATTACCGCCCGTTTTCCGTTTTTCATTTTGTATTATCACAGAAAAAAACGGGAAACGGTTTATTTTTTGTTTTTATTTTGAAATCTCAAAATAGGAAAATGAATGGCCGCGACGTACACGGACCCTTGACAATTTGTTGGTGTAATGCGTGTGTAACTATCATCCTGATTTATGGCAGGTTGTTTTTTCTAGAATTTTAAATCAAGACCAAAATATTACACAGACTCTCTCTGAACAAACAACATTAAGTGTGGAAATTGTGACCTAATATGTGTCATGTGTCATTCAAATCCCAGTTCACAGTGAATGACATCAGAAATTACAATTTTCAAAACACAATCAGTTTTCCTTCAAAACATACTCATATACTATACCAATATGTTTTTCCAAATATGTTTTTGGAGGGATTGATGCCTGAAATATCTTAACTGGCAATACTGTCCAATCTAGGAAGTGAGATCATGTTCATAAGGTGTGTTCAGACTGAAAAGGTATCCACTCGATAAGGGAAAGTGTTGACCAAACAAAAAACTCAGGTCGTAAAAGATTCAAAACTTCCCTAAAAAGTCCTCCAGCGTGACCTGAGGCTACGATTAGAGACAGTATCATCCTGTCCCTCGTCGGTGAAAAGAAAACACCGGAGTGAAAAAATAGATGCCAGTCACACTCTCTGACCCGCACCAGCCTCTCAAAGCAGTTGAGAAATCAAATAGTCTGTTGTTTTAGAGACATGACAGTGCTGCCGAAAACACCTGAGCTCAGCAAATGGGTTCACGGCCCCTTCCTCGCCCTCTCGCGTCCTTCCTCTCCTCCTCCCACTCATCTCTCCATCATCTCCCCTATTGACCTCCGCTCGCCGCAGCCTCCATTTAAGTGTCCTCATCGTCCACGCCTGCCTCTTCTTCTCCTCCACCTTCATCCATCCCTTTGTCCCTCCTCTTCACTCATTTCATCTCTTCAGCTTCCTTTTTTTTACTTTCTTCTCGCCTTCTCTTCCTCAGCCTCCCAACCTTTCCTTTCAGAGACGCTTTCATTATTCTCTCTCAGTCCGTCCGTTATACCACCCACACGTAGCCACACACGCGCGCGCGCGCACACACACACACACACACACACACACACACACACACACACTGTCCTCTTATTTCCCGTCAGCC
>NW_024616629.1:0-2109 GCF_008729295.1 Plectropomus leopardus
TAATCATACTGTAATTGTATTCAGTTCTATTTTTCATACTGAACTTACTATTTGGTTTTTATACCATATATAATTATTGTTTTTGATACCTAATATTTAAATGAATATATTTTAATAGTTTTCTTTCTTTATTTACGTATTTGTTTACTTTATTGATGGAATCGTATTTTCTGATACTTATTATATAATATTGCCAATTTTCTGTAACCATAAATAAATCACAGATTTTTCCCACTGGAATTAATTGTATTTGCATCTATTTATTTATTCATTTATTATTAGATGTTTATTACATGACGTTACTTTTAACTCCAGAATTCTATTATATTACAACCACTTTTGCTCTTTTTAAACACATTATACAACGGAAATGTTGTTTTTTTCCCATGTTATTTATCTTTTATACCAGATGCTTCCAGGATACACAGATGATACTAATGAAAGTATTATTGATATGTGTATTATTTATTGTTTTTGCAAAAACCTATGTCTTTCAAGGTCGCGAATTCACCCCGTGAAGCGGGTGCGTTTTTTTCCCATAACTCATGTTTACATTTCAGTAGGGCCCAAAGTTGTGCATATTTAAAGCCGGGGCTGCTTGAATGACAAGCTGTCTGCGAGCCGGTGGTACAGTCTGTGTTAGTTTCACCCCTCCACATCTCCACCCTCTCATCCAAATATGGTCACCTCTGGCTCCCAAAAAAAACAAGATGGCAACAGCCAAAATGCCGAATTCATTGCCTCAAAACAGCAGATCACAAACCAATAGATGACGTCAAGGTAGCTATGTCCATTATTTATACAATCTACAGTATGTCCCTACTGTAACGGGTGTATGGAGGACCCAGATGCAGTACAGTACACTTCACTGGCAGTTGGTAATAACTTTTATTAAAACCAACACGAATGGAGAACAGGATACAGACTGAGAGTTCGTTCTTCGAGCTGTGAGCCCTAGCAATGTCTCTGGGAATCACACGAAGCGAAGACACGAAGCTTGTACCCACTGTGGCTGGTGACGAGGAAACCCCGTAGCTCCGTGAGCCGACAACACGTGTGTGAGCGTTGTCGGGGATCGAGCGGAGAGGTGGTCGAGGGCAGGCAGGGGTTCGGTTATCGGGAAGTCCGTCCACGGAAACAACAGTACCAGCAGGGATCAGGCAGGAGAATCGTCGAAGCAGAGCAGAGAGGTCTTTACCAGGGAATCCGTCAGATTTCCGGAATGCCGAAACTGAGCACGTGGTCGGGGACAGAAGGCAGGTAGGTTCACGAGGAGAGCAGGTCGGGGACAGGCAAAGTCGGCAACGGAGAATCTGTTTGGCGAGTGCTGGAAAGACGTGCATGCTGCAGAGGACGATCTGGCAATGTGTGTGTGAACAGGAGTGTCTTAAATACCGGGTTGATTGGTGATGAGCTGCAGCTGTGGGGAGAGCAGGCTGCAGCAGTGGGCGTGGCTTGGAGGTAGAGCAGGTCAGAGGAAGGTGAATGGAAAGTTACTGGCAGGGAGGGGGAGGAGGAGAATGCAGGAATCATGACACCTACTGTTGCTACTTCACATAAAAAGGCTTGCAAATGGCTTTTAATGTGAAGCAGTCAGAGGAAACGTAATTCATCAAAAATGACCCCCTTCATACTTTGCATTAAACTAAGTTTTGTATTCAGATTGTTTCGAGATATGATTTACACCTGTACTTTCATTAGTCAAGCACTAGCCAATTGCGATCTTGACAACCAAGCATCTATAAAGTAAAACATGGTCAGTTTCAACACCACCCATAAAACAATTTAGCTGCCCTGAAATCAAAGCATTTCATGGCTGCCATCATCAGATGTTTTTTCTTTTGTGTGCTTTTAATTACCTGAGCTAAAAGCTGCTGGCCGTGGAAGATGCTGGCTTCTATGAAGACAATAAACTCTGGGATTTTGGGGAGCGATGGGATGTCAATACCCAGGACCTTCACTCTGAACTTCCTGTTACAGTCCCACATAGAAACAGTGAAGACTCGTTCATGGTCCTTCTCATCGATGGTCACCTGCTCATGTGTACCTGACAAAGAAAATGTAGGAGGGCAATTATTATCTCTGCCAAGTGTGGACTGTGCTTTCATG
>NW_024616630.1:0-2654 GCF_008729295.1 Plectropomus leopardus
GAAAAAGAAAGATCTTTCTTTTTCCCCATACTGCATGAAACCTGTGTGAAACCTGTGCAGATGAAAAGCGTAAAGGTATACAAACACTGGATATTTCACGTAAAATTAGGCACGATCATCGCACTGGGTTTGCTCAGATAAAGGCATAGTAAGAAAAGTATCTGTAAGGCAAATGCATTGTATTAAGAGAGCAGCTTAAAAAATCCACTGATGAGTAGCAAACAGGTATTTGAAGCTGCTGGTGCCTCTGGAGTCCAAAGAACCTCTCAATACAGGATCCTCCAGAGGCTTGCTGATGTGCGTAAGGCTGTATTTAGGCCTCCCTTAACCAATGCTCACAATGAGAAATGATTGAAGTGGGCTCAGAAATATATGAAGACTTATTTTCAAACAGCTGTATTCACTGACGAATGCCATGCTACACTGGATGGTCCGGATGGATGGCCACCATGTCCAAACAAGGCTGCACCGTCAGCAAGGAGGTGATGGAGTGATGTTTTGGCCTGGAATCATAGGATGTGAGTTGGCAGAACCCTTTAAGGTGCCGGAAGGTTTCAAAATTACCTCAGCAAAATATGTGGGGTTCCTAGCTGCCCATTTCCTGCCATGGTATGAAAAGAGGAACCATGCCTTCTGGAGTAAAATCATTTCAAGACAATGCACCATCCAATGCTGCAAGAAATAGGTGGTGTGGCAAATGGTGGTGTGGCTACCATCATCCCCTGACCTCAACCCTATTGAGAACGGGATGCTAGCGTGAGACGTCGCGAGATTTGTGCGTGATTCAACATGGCGGCGCCCTTCTGAATGTAAACAGCTCAGCTCAACCCCAAATGCCAGCTTATACAAGCCCAATAATTCAGTTAAACTTACTGTTACACGTTCTCCCCGTTCTGCAATAAATCTGTCTGATAAATCCTGGACAAAGAGACCGTGGAAAGCCTGCAGGATTACGTCGACAAGTGCTATTACAGACTCGTCATGAGGAAGGCAACCGTCACGCCGACTTCCTCCTCAAAGAGAAGCCGCTCGGAGAAGTCTCCAAGTGCCACCTCGTCACCCGAAAGAGACTACGGAGACATCCTAGACTCGATAGATAGAAAGCTAAGCAGCTTTGACGCCCGCCTGGCTCTGGTGGAAGTCCTCCACAGAGAGTTTCAGGCGCTACGTGAGTCTCTGGAATTTAGCCAGCAACACGTGGCCTCGCTAGCGGCTCAAAACGAGACCCTGAGGAGCTCAGTCAAATCGCTCACCGAGTGTATGACGAAGCTCTCCAAGGATAACAAACGGATGAAAGAGTCCATCCTCGACATTCAAGTGCGCAGCATGCGAGAAAACCTGGTTTTCTCCGGGATCCCAGAGCGGGCAGAGGAAGATCCCGAAGCGTCCATCAAGGAGTTTCTCCAGAAACAACTGAAACTCCCAACGGACACTGTGAAGAACATCACCTTCCATCGGATCCACCGCCTTGGAGGGGAGAGACCAGACGGCCGGCGCCCGAGACCCATTGTTGCAAAGTTTGAACACTTCAAGCAAAAGGAGCTGGTAAAGAGCCGAGGCAGGGAGCTAAGAGGAACGGACTTCAGCGTGAACGATCAATTCCCCAAGGAAATCCTGGAGCGCCGCAGATGCCTGTTCCCAATCAGAAAGAAATTTATCGACAGAGGATCCCGGGCTATCATCACTGTGGACAAACTCTACGTTAATGGACAGCTGTTCTGTGATCCAGAAGTCACTCCTTGGCTCTACTGAATGCACGTCCTCACCCGCACTTAAAGGTAGTCTCCGAGTAAGGTAATACGGAACACTGTTACAGAACAATTCCTCCACTAACTTCCTTTTGGGCCTTTATTAACTAAAATCACAGTGCACGTCTCATAATGTACTGTTTTCCTTCCATACATACACACGCACACATACAAGAAAACAAATATACAACAACTTGTTTATGCAGGTTCCTCAGAAAGGCAGCTGCACACATCTAACACACACACACACACACGCACACACGCACACACGCAGACACACACGCGCACACACACACACACCCACACACACACACACACACACACACACACACACACGCACACCTCCACTTATTTAAATTACAATTTACACTCAATAAGTTAGTTTAGACATGAACACGTTACGGTTTGTCACTTGGAATGTGGGTGGAATTGGATCACATGAAAAAAGACTCAAAATACACCTTAATAACCTTCAGGCAGACATTGTTCTATTGCAGGAGACTCACACATCCAAAGTAGGACATCATAAACTTAGTTCATCACAGTTTCCTCACACATACTTAGCTAGCTATAAGACCAAACAAAGAGGCGTAGCTATTTTAATTAGTAAAAAAATAAATTTCACTTGCAATAACACTATCACAGACCCAGAAGGAAGATTTATAATAATCAATATATCGACACATAATACAGAGTTATGCATTGCCAATATATATGGTCCAAATGTTGATGACCCCTCCTTCTTTCACAGCTTTTTCACTGCACTTTCGGCACACTCAGACACAACACTTATAGTGGGAGGGGACTTCAACTTGGTACTCAATCCAGAATTTGACAGACTTAGCAGAGCAGGTAATTATCGCCACTGGCAATCAAGTGATATAATAAAACAATACATGAGTGATT
>NW_024616631.1:0-3152 GCF_008729295.1 Plectropomus leopardus
ACCCATTAAGGAGAACTGTGATTTCATGTTAACGGGGGTGGAACAGTGTATGCCTTCATATCTGTTTGGCACAGGAAACAGGAAACACACATTAAGGAAAACTGTGATTTAATGTGAAGTCTCTGGTTGATACAGGAACAGGTTGACACACTGTACTCCACTGAAAGGAGTCTATGGGGCTAGAGGAGGACTAAGCCAGCCAGGCATTTCTGTGGATGGCATACAGTAACATCTGTCTTTCAGTTTATTAGAGGCATTATTATTTAAGGACACTTTTATTTCACAGTATTATTGTTTGTGAAGAAAAATAATTCTTGAAAAAAAGTGTTTTAAGCATGTCTGTGATCTGGCTGAGTTTGGTTCAACAAAGTCATTTTAGGATATACTTAACTCATCGGGACAGACCCGTTGCAGGAATTTGGAACAATGTTGCATGACATAGCCTGCAAGAAGAAGTGGCTCCAGATTGATGAGGACATAAACAAAATCTTGGGAGCAACATTGAAGGGTTGTGTTGATCGTAATCACCAGAATATGTACACCATCATGATGTCTATAGGAGCAGGACAGTTTAGTATCAGGAAAAGACTTGAACAAGTGTTCAAGTGAAGCCAAACCAGCAGGAGGTCAAGATCAGCCAACCAAGACAAGAGTTCAAATTCCTGAAGTGTCAGTTAAAGTTAGCGGAAGAGAAAGCTGCCCTGATAGACCTCGCATCCATTATTAAGAGGAAGCTAATCACACTATGGAGAGCCAAGTAGCACAGAAGGAGGGCAAGGAGAGGTTCCAAAAGCACAGTGCTTTCACTTCCAACTGCTTCAGCTTCACCTAGAGACTAAAGAGGCAGAAGTGAAGTGGCAACCTCACCTGTTCACTAGAGGAGATAAACCACCTCAGAATCCCTTTTGGTGACACCATGAGAGAGCGAGATCTTGGCTTGTGTGAGTCAGGGGTGACAGTCCCAATCGGGTGACCCAGAAGAAGTTCAAAGAAGCAGTCTAAACTTCAAGAACATATCCCGTCCGTGGCTCTAGCAGAGTACCACACAGGGTTTACAAGCAGTACCCAAAGCTCCTACTGCAACGCCGGAAGATCTCGAAGGCGAGCTGGCACAAGGGAATGTCCCAGTGGAGGCAGGAATGAGGTGTTTAGATACTGAAAGAGGAATAGTCCAGCAACACTGAGCAGTTTTGTATCTTCGAATACATGCATAGACACCTTAGTACAGAAGTGGGGAGTTCCAGAAGCACCTGGATGCCTAGAAGACAAGAGGAAAGGAGTGGTGATCCAGGCTTATCCAGGCTGATCCACAGAGGAGACCTCGCAGTACTCTGGCTGGACCTCACCAATGCCTATGGATTCATTCCAAACAAGCTTGTTGAACCATTGCTGACAAGAAACTATGTTCCAGAGTCAATTCACAACATCATTCTGGAGTACTACAAAACTTCAGATTGAGAGTCTTGACATGTTCAGAAGCATCAGCCTGGAAACAGCTAGAGAAAGGCAAAATAACAGGCTGCAAGATCTCTGTGCCACTCCTCTCCCTGGCCATTAACAAGAATGACAAATCAGTGGAGGTGGAATGCTGGGACCCCTGTCTAGATCTAGCACTCAGCAGTCCCCCATAAGAGCATGCAAGGATAACCTCATGATGACAGCAATTTCTGTCCCTGATTGCAGACAACTCCTGCAATGGTGTGAACTAATCATCTCATGGGTAAGGATGCGTTTTAAGCCAGCCAAGTCCAGGTCTCTCATCCTGAAAAAGAGAGGAGTTCCGCTTCATCCCAGGAGGGACCCAGATTCCAACTACAAACAAAAGACACATTAAGACCCTGGGCAAGGTCTTTGACAGTCCCCTGCATGACACAGCCTGAACTCAGCAAACCCGGAACAACTTGAAAGGCTGGCTCCCTGCGACAGACAGGTCAGGGCATCCGGGCTGATTTAAAGACTGGATGATACAGCATGGAGTCCTACCAAGGCTACTTTGGTCTCTTGTGGTCTATAAGATGAAGAACTCAAAGTCACCTGAGCCAGGGAGGTGATGATGGACCCAGACTCCTCTGATGTTCAAGTTGCTTCAGCAGGAATAACTGTGAAGACCAGAAGGAAGTGGCAGGCACAGTTAACAGCTGACAGAGCAGAGGCACAGCATCCTGGTAGGCACTGTCGCGATGGGGCAACAAAGCCTGTGGAAAAAAGAGCCGTCAGTTGGTCCAGGACGAGGTACCAATGGAGGAAGAAAATTATAGCAAGATCGTTGGCATTTACAAACAAGGTGTGCGGACCAGGTGAGAGCATGTGGAACAACGCAAGATAATCTCAACATAGCTTCGGAGAGTGAAACGTCTGTGAATCACGCCTTTTACCTAATCAGTATATGATGTTCTGGAAAGCCCAGCCAATCGGCACTGTTGAATGAGACTGATACTACAGAATGTGCCAGAAGAGTGGTACTCTGGAGAACAACAACAAGGCAAGTGTTCCTGCTGGAAGTCATGATCCCCTGGGAAGACCAGATGGGAGAAGCAAATCTGCCAAAAAGGACCAAGCACTCAGACCTTGTTTTAGACTGCAGGAGCAACGGCTGGAGAGCCCAGTGAGAACCAGTCGAGGTCGGGTGTCAGGGCATTGCTGGGCAGTCATCAAGTAAGCCCTCAAACTCCTTGGACTGAAAGCACTACAGTGTAGAAGAGCCACCAAAATCATTCTGGAAACTGCTGGAAAGGCCTTGTGGTGGCTGAGGATCCGGAGGGGGGTTCTCAAGAGTAGTGCACCACTTGGATACAAGTCGGGGACTGATCACCTCCGGCTGGGACGTCTGGGTGAGGGTGTCTAATGATTTAGGACCGACAGCCCCAGTAGGTGTGACGTAGAATGTGCTGAGTGCATCACCAATGAACAAAGACACTGGACAGTGATCAACATCTCGTCATATTACTGTCAGTGAAATAAAATCTTCCAGAGGGCTGTAATATAATATTTTAATCCACCTAAAACTAAATCGTTTACCCGCCTGAACCTTCAGGAAGGTACAAAATATTAACCACCACACAAAGTCAGTTAAAAAAAAACCCACTGTGACAAACACAGAGCAGACCCTCAGTTAAACAGATCCCAATGATAAATACAGAACCGTCCCTCCG
>NW_024616632.1:0-2646 GCF_008729295.1 Plectropomus leopardus
TTTCAATATAGATATACATCTTCAACATGATCTTCTTATCTAATTACACTTTCCCAGCCATTACTACTACGAAAGTCAAAGAAACCTAATATATTAGTAACACAAAAAAGTCAAGAGAAAATAAAGTACATCTTAAAAAAGATAGTAATAATAATAACAACATATCATATCATCATGACATCTGGCTTCATCTCTGACTGGGGACCTTTGCTGCATGTCATCCCCCTCTCGCCCTGCATATCCTGTTTGTGTGTCCTTCACTATCTAATGAAAGAATATCTAGAAGGAAAGATCTCAGTGCAAAAACAGGGCTGTTAAAGGACTCCTCCTCTTTAATTTGAGCTTTTGAAACCGAAGTGCGCATGTAATATTCTCCATCTCCAACATAAAGGAACATCTAAGCTTTATATGAAGTTTACATATTGTGTCTGACTGGACAACAGCGATAAGTGTGTGTTTTGTTCGTTTTTCCAGGCCGGATGGTGCTGTCCCAGGGGACGTCCTGGTTCTGACTAAACCTCTGGGGACGCAGGTGGCTGTGAACGCTCACCAGTGGCTGGATCAGGTCAGCCTCTCAGCTCCGCTCACATGAACATTATTTTGGTGTGTCATTATACTGATGTGTTTTTGTGCTCCCATCCTCCTCATGATGTGCCCCTTCCTGTCTCTGTTTTTCTGTCTCACCAGCCTGAACGGTGGAACAAGATCAAGTTGGTCGTCACCAGAGAGGAAGTAAAAGAGGCCTATCAGGAAGCCATGTTCTCCATGGCAACGCTAAACCGCACAGGTACATTACACCCGAGTCATTATGCAGTGAAGTTCTGAACACATCTCTGGTCAAAGAAATGTATTAACTAGGGCTGTCAAATGATTCATTTTTTATCCCTGAATTTCTGTAGTTAATCTCGAGGAATTGCATTTTTTTTAATCAAATGTTTAAAATTACATAATTTTGCATTTCAAAACAGATATGAAATCCATATTAACAAATTAACAATGTAAAGCAATTCTCACCAGAGCGATTGGGATTTGAAATAATGACAGCTAGTGTGGTGGCTGCAATAGAAATAAAGCTGCTAATGTTTTGAACATCCATCACCATGGTTACTGGAATGGTATCACCAGAGGAGAAGTTGCAGAACATCACTCAGTGGAAATACAGTCAATATCTCGCAATTGTGTGTTGACGTTTTCAAAATATCACTTCAGTTTTGCGCAAATCTGTTACAGAAGCCCTGTGTGTGTGTGTGCGTGCGTGCGTGCGTGCGTGCGTGCGTGCGTGCGTGTGTGTGTGCGTGTGTGTGTGTGTGCGCGCGTTTGTGTGCGTTTGTGTGTGAGTGAAAACTGTCCCACAACCTCAAGAGTTTTGTCCACTGAATCAGTTTATTGTTTTCCTGATAACTCAATATGCAACAACTCAAAAGTCCACCTGAGTTTTACCACACGTCCCTACAAACAAATCAGGAAATCATAATAAAATAACGCCTTAATCGTGGATGGATGGCCTAAATCTCTCTTAATACCTCAGTGGTCAATATTTGCATTTCAGGAAATTATTCACAATTTATACACCCCGTAGCTCCTCGCAGTACTACGGGGGACGGTATAAACTTTCAAAATGTCCTAAAACGGCATTTCAGATGGACTTAACATTTAGCTCTGATGCTGCAGCAGCCCTGAGAGACATTAATAATCTTTTCTCTGCATGAGCAGATTACTTTTGACTCATCCACTGAGCTGTTTGGGAGTTTTTCAAAATGAAATGAGCCGTTAAAAAATCACAGCGTTGTCAGTTTCCATCTCTGTGGCAGCAGGGGAACAAAATAGCAGCACAAGATTTAATTTATTTTTTTTTCTTTGAAGTGTTATGGCCGGACCTTAATGTCATCACAATTAACACATTAACGCTGACAGTCCTAGTATTAATTTCTATTACTGCTATATGTGTGTTTCCACAGCATTGAAATACATTTACTCTCAGCTTTTTTTTCTTTAATTCTGAAGTAAAGAGAGGAAAAAAATACGTAACGTAAAGTGACGTAACATCGGCCCACATCGGCTCTGGTTGAGCTGAAGTTGAAATCTCTGTGACTTCCTGTCACATTTGATTTAATGTGATTGAATTATTTCTCCAGCGGCCGGCCTGATGCACAAGTTCCAGGCTCACGCTGCGACAGACGTGACAGGTTTTGGGCTGCTGGGGCACGCCAACAACCTGGCAGCGCAACAACGCAACGAGGTGGCCTTCGTCATCCACAACCTACCAATCATAGCCAAGATGGCTGCCATCAGTAAAGCCTGTGGAAACCTGTTCAACCTCGTGCAGGGCACTTCAGCAGAGACTTCCGGTAAGAAACTGACATTGACACTCAATGACTTTTTTTCTTGTCCTGATTTTAGTCTTTTATCTCCAGCTCTGGTATGGAAATAAAGAAATGAGTATGAAAGCATATTAGTGTTTCCTGACTGTTGCCCCTGTTCTCTTTTTGTTTAGTTTACGTCTTTATGTAAAGAGGTTTGACATCCAGCGTTCTGTATGGAGTAGACTGGACAGTGTTTACTTATTTGCCTGAGCTACGGTGCCTAGCTACAGTTTTTTGCGATTATTTGGCAACAAAATAGAATACATAGTCGACCACTACACCA
>NW_024616633.1:0-2335 GCF_008729295.1 Plectropomus leopardus
ACATCTTTATCTGTTTTATGAAAATACTCACCAACAACCAGCTTAATGTAGTATTTTTCAGGTGGCTGAAGACGAGGAAAATCACAGGTGTATTCTCCATTGTCTTCCATCTTTGTGTTTTGGATGATTATGGAGGCGTTGCCGTACTGCAGTTGTTCTGGAAAATGAACGACTCGACCTTTGAACTCTTCACTCTGAGATCCACGGCCGGTGTTGGTGTGTTTTTTGTTTTCGTACAGGAACACCTCCTTCCGACCTTCATCTTTCGTAGCGACTTTATTCCAGTCGAAGTACCCGTCTACTATGTTCTGCTCGGTGCTGGTGGAACACGGTAAAGTAACGTCAAGGTCTTGAGCCACTTTGACGACTTTTGGCTCTGAAAGATAAAAACATGTTTTCATTACAGCTGTTGTGCAGCACAAAAAGCAAGTTGTTATCAAGTTGAGCTACCTCACCGGTGTAGAATTTATATGTGACTTCACACAATGATGCAGCCGACCACCAGGGGGCAGCATAACAGCCGTGCATGTATTTACAGACAGGTTTCAAGTGTCGAAAATTCAGACAAAAATCTGACAATTTGCAGACTTCATAAAGAAAACACAGAAAACATCTGAAAAAGTTAATTGATCCATAAGTGAAAAATTGATACATAAAGATGTTCTTTTTCCATTGACTGCTATCAGCTACATGATGGCAGAGTTCAAAGTTATGTCCAAAATTTAGATTTTGATTTTTTATGTAAAAAAATCTGTTTTTGACACAAAAAAATCTGAAACTTAACACACTTCATCCAGTCTGACAGCATAATTTTGTCAGATTTTTCCCATCAACATTTATTTAGGCAGAATTTGCAGATGCTGTTTACGGTGACACATTTTGATGCATGTAATGCACAATTTTTAATTATTTGAAAATCGGTGTAATGAGTTTGTGCAGGACAGTCTGAAGAGGATGTGTGGTTAGTTTTTGAAGAAAAAATGTGGGAGGAGATAAGTTTTATTAGTTTGACAGTTTTTGATAAAAACAGTGATGGACCTGAAAGCTGTGCAGCCGTAATCCTTACAGGTGATTTGTTATGAATTTTTAAAGTTTTGAACTTGAAACAGTCGCTGTAGCGCCACCATCAGGACTACTGGCACCAAACTCCCCTTCAGGAATTTAAGCATGGGACGCAACCTGTGTGCAAGGTTTGTTTTTTTTTTGTTTTTGTTTTTTCATGCATGGGGAGTTAGATTTCCTCAGAAGAAGAAGAAGAAAGAGAATATTCACAAATACAAGAGGGCCTAATCTGTGTGATTACACACAGAAAACTTAGATTAGAGAACCAAGTTTGTTGTTACAAAATGTCAATTCAGGAATTAACTAGACACTCTCTTAATGTTTTGTCTTTCTAGTCTTTTTAGTCTAGTCTAGTCTAGTTTTTTTTTTTTTTTTTTTTTACATTTTTATGTTTTAGTTTAGTTATGGTCTGAATATTTCTCCATCGCTGCTCTCGCACATTTACAACATCACAAACCTTACGGTGAATTTACAACAGTATCTAACTGTTTTTTATAATAATTGTAAAATACTGTTAAATATTCATCCACAGCATGTAAATTAACAGTTAAATCAGTCAGTTAACAGTAACAGTAGATAACTGTAATTTAACAGCATAAAACTATGGATTGCTGTAAATTTCCAATGTTAGAACAGTATCTTACTGTATTTTTCAAAAAAATTGTAAACTACTGATAAATATTCATCCCCACATGTAAGTTAACAGTTAATGCTTGGTTAAGAATAACAAACTGTAATTTAACAGTATAAAACAGTATTTTCGGTCAAGCGGTGGAGATAGGCACCACATGCCTTCACAAGTCTTGTCACTATCCATCAGCATCTTACTAATAATTGTGAGCTTTTGTTTCTGTTTTGATGATACCACTGCTTTATTAATCAAACTTTTCACATTACTCAAGTCATTTTTGAATGGCAAGATGTGACAGGATATTCCTGAACCTGACTGTGGACAGCACAGCTTCTTCATCATTTCGAGCAGTCCATGTGGACTTCAACCAAAGAGGTAACGTTATTTTTATCTCCAAAAACTGTCTGCACTGTGTCCAGTATTGTTTTATCTGCATGATTATTAAACAGTTGACATTATAAATAATTGCCTATTTCATTGGGTCTGTTTCACCTGGTCAGGCTGCTAAAATTGGCAAAGCAAGCTCTATAACTGTTGTTTCTGACCTTTGTAAGGTGTGTTAGCATCTTATCACTTACTCATTCAATTTCATTTGAAGGTTCTGACAAATATAGGCCAGCCTGTTAACAGTACATCAGATTT
>NW_024616634.1:0-5326 GCF_008729295.1 Plectropomus leopardus
CAAAATAAAATAAACAATAAAAACATTAAAGATGAAGAGATGTTTCTCCTGAGGATCGTGTTGATAGAAGCTGTAGATGTTGTTCAGTCTGTCCCCCCCGCGCTCTGATCCACATGGTACAGTCCAACCCCCGTCTGTTAATGTGGACACGTAGACTCTCCCACTTCCGGTTTGACGGTTTGACTTTCTGCAGCGAAAAAGGAGGGAAACACCTGCAGCGCGAGACACTCAGGTGGGTTCACAGCCACAGATAAACACCTGAGCTCACTTTTGTTCATTTAAAGTCTGACTGTCTCACCTGTCTCTGCTGTCCACGTGAGACTGCACACAGTCCACCTCTCAGGTGTCCGCCTGTCCTCTCAGGTGTCCGCTTGTCCTCTCAGGTGTCCACCTGTCCTCGGGTGTGTTTGTTATCAGGTGACAGTCTGGCTTTCTGTGAGCGCTTTGGTTTGTTGGTGTTTGTTGTTGTTGTTTGTTTGTTTGTTTGTTGATGCTGGATGAAGATATCTTGGCTAAAGCTACACTCTTGTTTTGAAATAAAGCCAAAGTGAGCAGAGACTCTGATTGGCTGATGGCTTATTTACACACTGATTATTTACACGCTGGTTGTTTACATGCTGATTATTTACACGCTGGTTGTTTACATGCTGATTATTTACACGCTGGTTGTTTACATGTTGATTATTTACAAGCTGGTTGTTTACATGCTGATTATTTACACCATGGTTGTTTACATGCTGATTATTTTTCAAGCTGTTTGTTTACATGTTGATTATTTACACACTGATTATTTAAAGGCTGGTTGTTTACATGCTGATTATTTTTCAAGCTGGTTGTTTACATGCTGATTATTTACACCATGGTTGTTTACATGCTGATTATTTTTCAAGCTGTTTGTTTACATGTTGATTATTTACACACTGATTATTTAAAGGCTGGTTGTTTACATGCTGATTATTTTTCAAGCTGGTTGTTTACATGTTGATTATTTACACACTGATTATTTAAACGCTGGTTGTTTACATGCTGATTATTTACACTCTGTTATTGACAGGTTTATTATTTAAGGTCACTCTGACCTTATTTAGCCTGTTTATAATAATAATAATAATAATAATAAGTTTTAATTATGACATCACAGTAACATAATCACACTAACTATGACAAAAAAACCCACACAGATACTGGATTACTGGATTACTGAGAGTAATCTGTAATCTGTGCTGGCTGCAGAGACCTGCTGTGTGTGAGCGTCAGGTACTGGATTACTGGATTACTGAGAGTAATCTGTAATCTGTGCTGGCTGCAGAGACCTGCATGTTTGCCTGAATCCTCTTTGTTCTCTGTTTTATATCCTTGTTGTTTGGTGGGAAAAGATGTTTGGAAGTTTATCATCACTGACAGATTTATTTAAGGTTTAAATAAATTGCACATTTTTATGACCAAAAAAACAAACAACTCTTTTCAGTTAATTGATGATGATTATTTTCCATCATAGTAATTTTACAAGTAGAAGACCCAACTCAGTGTTTTAACATTTGAAATATTATTTATAGAAGTATTTAACAATAATTAAGATTTAGACTCAGAGGCTCGGCTCGCTGATGGCAGATCTGAGATCAGATTGAGTCGTCCGTCTCTTTGTTTGGACGCAGCTCGTCCTCTCAGACTGATGCTCTCCATTACTGCTGATCGATACATGACCTATTGATCGGCCTCCTATTGATCCACACACATCGACACACTCTGCCTGTGAGTGTGTGTGTGACCCGTCTCACCTTGTCTAATCGTCCAATCCGACTGTTTACATCAGCCGTTAGAACAGTGTGTGTGTGTGTGTGTGTGTGTGTGTGTGTGTGTGTGTGTGTGTGTGTGTGTGTGTGTGTGTGTGTGTGTGTGCGCGTGCGGGCTGCAGGTGTCATGTCCAGCTCGTTAACCCACCTGTTTCCTCGTTAGTGATCTGATTGGATCGTTCAGACTCACCTGACCCGCTAACGAGCACAGACTAACTTTAAATGTTCCTCAGTTTCAGAAGTTTTATTCAGTTTAGATTTTATTTGTTTGTGTTTATTTTGGTTGAGACAAAGATTTAAAAAGAGCTAAAATGTTCGTTGAGGTTATAAATTAATTCTTGAGGTTTACACAGTGAATCTTACAGCAAAAGTTAGTTTTCTTTTCCAGAGTAAATCCACCAAATCTGTCTTCTAGACCCCAAACATGAGTGGTGTGGATGGGATTAGGTCTGAATGACGCCTGGTAGAGCATGTACTGCAGTACAGCAGTAAAAATACCTTTACTACTTGTGGCCTAGCAGTCTGCAGATATCACAGCCACACTGATGTTCCTCTGTCAGTCTGAGTGTGGCCTTCAGGTCATCAACATAATCTGTTTAGATCTTCTGAATCAGGCCTTTTCTCCTTTTTATCATTGTTCAATTCACACATTTAACATTTGATGGTGCTGTTCCGGTTTTTACCTTTTACAGCTGACGGCCACAGGAGATTGTTGTTAGTATGATTCTGTTAAAACACAAACTTTCAAACATTATCAAACACTATCAGCAGTAGAGCTGGGTAATGTAAAGAACCTCACAGTTCAACTCAATTTAGGTTCTTTGGGTCATGATTCGATTCAAGTTCGATTTCGATTTCGATTCGATATTGATCCAGTTGCTTTGATATCGATTCAGTTATGTGTGCTGATAACCCAGATAATTCCTTCGAATACCTTCTGATATGTGTTCAATGAAGCGTGCATTATCTGCATTGATTTAGAACAAACTGACACCAAAACTGAACAACGTCAATCACACTCCGCTGGCACTCACACTGTCCACGCGGTAGCGGGGTGTCATTACAGCAGAAATAATCGATTTCACGATTTTTTGAATCGATATTGAATTGGCAAAACCATATTGCAATGCACTGATGAACTGATTTCTTTACCCAGCCCTAATCAGCAGACTTTTTGGATCTGAGCAAATGTCAAAACATCGCCCTTTTCAAGAAGGAGGTTGAATGAGTAAATTAAATAAGCTCAGTTCACACAGTCCAACAAATCCAAGACCAGGAGGAAAACTTTGGAAAAATAACATTTTGAAGCATCATGACTTCTATTCTAAAACAGAGATTGTTGTGGAGTAAAAGTGAACAAAAATCATAAAAACTCAAGTCACCAAAACTACTTCAGTATTGTTTTAAAGTAAAATTGCTTAGTGACATTACAGCACTGCTAATTCTTTTGGAGTTGATGAACAGTGCCTGTCGCTCTGCTGCTCTGAATACCTGAACCTTACACTCCAACAGCTCTCCAAATTTATGAACGGTCCATTGGTTCAGAGCGAGCTCTGGTGCTCAGAGCGACAATTTAAGAACTCACCCCACCGTTGACCAAACAGACAGATAAACTAATGTTTATGGCGGGGAGGGAAAGAAACAGAAGAATGGACTCTTATTAGCGACCCTGACGACAATAAACATTGAATTTGATAGAGTTTAAAGCAGCTCATGTTTCATAAGAGACATCTGGAAAAAACATAAAAGTCAAGTAAAGATTTGTAAAGGCCACATTTACAAAACTGTATATGGGGAACAAAAGAGGATCAAGAATAGAACCCTGAGGGATGCCTACTCTAAGTACAGCAGTTTACTTATGACACATCCTTCTGTGTGAGACCTGAACTACTGATGATGACGGTGGTGATGATGATGATGGTGATGATGACGGTGGTGATGATGATGATGATGCTGGTGATGATGATGATGATGATGATGATGATGATGATGATGATGATGATGATGATGGTGGTGATAATGATGATGGTGGTGATGTTGATGGTGTTGATGATGATGGTGATGATGGAGATGATGATGGTGATGATGGTGATGATGATGGCGATGGTGATGATGATGGTGATGGTGATGGTGATGATGGTGAAGATGATGGTGATGATGATGATGATGATGATGATGATGATGTGATGGTGATGGTGATGATGATGATGTGATGGTGATGATGATGTGATGGTGATGGTGATGGTGATGGTGATGATGATGTGATGGTGATGGTGATGATGTGATGGTGATGATGATGATTTGATGGTGATGGTGATGGTGATGATGATGATGATGGTGATGGTGATGGTGATGATGGTGATGATGGTGATGATGATGATGATGGTGATGATGATGATGGTGATGGTGATGATGGTGATGATGATGATGATGGTGATGATGATGGTGATGGTGATGATGATGATGATGGTGATGATGATGTGATGGTGATGATGGTGATGATGATGGTGATGGTGATGATGATGTGATGATGTGATGATGTGATGTGATGATGGTGATGATGGTGATGATGATGATGATGATGATGGTGATGATGATGGTGATGGTGATGGTGATGATGGTGATGGTGATGATGAGTCAGTTGTGTCTTTGTAGGAACTGAATTGTTGTTTGGGGGTAGATGAAGAGGAGGAGGAGAAAGTTTTCCCATCAACCCGTCCTCACCTCTGAATTGAATGGTTATTGATCTGCGGCTGTTGTCATGGTAACATGTAATATCCAGCTGGGGTCAAAGGTCACAACATACACATGTCTGTAGCTGTCAGTCAGTTGGAACGTCTTCAGGGTTAATGATGAAGACTCCGCAGGGGGGTCTTCATCAGTCTGAGCTGGTCACGGTCCTCTGCGGGCTGCAGGACAGCGCTCTGATGGTGGCCTCTCGGTGAGGTCACATTAACCCCTGAGTGACCATCAGTCTGCAGAAACATCAGCGTCTAACAGACAAAGTCGCTTTCAGGAGCGTCGGTGTGACTTTGTTGTTGTTGTTGTCAGTTTGATGTTCAATCAGCTGATCAGACTGTTCAAACGCGAGCACATTTGAATCTTCACTGTCACAGTTTCTCTAAGGTCTGCTGCTGCACGCGTTATTGATGAAGTCCTGCACAAACGTCAGCGTTATACAACTAAAATCCACCGCGTCTGAGTTTGTTCAGAATGATCGATGACAATAATCAGTAATAATAATCAATAATAATCAGTATCAGTTCTCGTGCTGCCGTCTGTGAGCCAACTCTCACTTTTCAAGAGTTTCAGTTTGACTCTCAACTCTCTGCTTATCAATCAGCTGATCGCTCCACAGAGTCGCCGTGACGACCGGAGGCTGTAAACAAGGGGTGGGGGGATTAAACTAAAACAAGACAAACAAAGAGACAAAACAAACTAATTACCTGCAAACAAACCTGAGAGCTAACGAGGCTTAACGAGGTCACACTCTGTTTACTGAGTGTGTGTGTGTGTGTGTGTGTGTGTGTGTG
>NW_024616635.1:0-2597 GCF_008729295.1 Plectropomus leopardus
TGCTATGGTTTCCACCAAACATGAAAAATCTCACTCAGACTCATCTACTGCCCTTATGGATGCTGTGAAGCAGCTCTCAAAGGATGTGCATGCACTCAGGCTTGAAGTCACTCAGCTGGGACAAGATTGTAGCTACTCTGCTAGTCACCGTGCTCCCCATCCTGATTTTTCCAAACATAAATATGGCTGTCCTGATGAACTGAGGGGTGACCGTGGCAGAGAAAGATATCGTCGGTCTCCATCTGTGTCTCCTGACCGTGGTGTTTACTCCTCTGCAACCCACCATCAGAGAACCAGCAGGTCATATAGTGATCATCCCCATCCCAGATACTCTCCTGGCCACCGCAATGGGCGATACTCACCTACTCCACCATCTTCTCCACATCATCGTCGTGACCATCATTCTACCAGCAGTCAGGATCGCTTTAGGCACCACAGCCCAGACAGGCGCCGCTCTCCTGACCACTTCAACGCAAGATACCCACACCAAAATGGCTCCCAGAGACACACCTCCTACTCTCCCCCATGTGAGTCAGCCAGACCCAGGTATGAGTCACACTATGCCTACTCTACTCGGGAAAGACAACCACCGTACAGGGAGAGGAGCCATCATGTGAGCTTTAAAGGAGACCCCACTGAACAGGGAAACGAATGGTAGCAGACGCTGAGGGCCAAGTGTCTGCTGCTACTGCTTGTGAGGCCCCACAACAGGTGCTTCCACCTTCACACAAAAAGCCTACACGCTATGTAATGACTGTCATTGAGAACATTGCTACCAAAGTCTACCTAGACACAGGTTCAGACATTTCACTGATTAGTGAGGACTTTAGAATGTCTATTCCATCTCCGAAAACTAAGCCTATGCAACGCTCTGAGCTTCTTCCTAGGGCAGTAACTGGTGACTATTTGGACATTCTAGGCACACTTCCTCTCACCATCAGGCTAGGTAATGAGGTTTTCACACACACTGTCCAAGTAGTCAGAAATGTTACACAACCAGTGATCCTAGGATGGGACTTTTTACTCGCACACCATGCAGTTTTGGATTTGAGGGAAGGCATTTTTAAAGTAGGGAGTCGTACTAGCGCCCCTCTCATGTGTGCTACTGAGACTGCTCCCCTTGCCTGCAATGCTGTCACCTTATCCCCTGTTGTAGTACCTGCCATGTCACAAATGACTCTTCTAGCTAAGGTCCAGCCCACTATTGGTGTGCCAGATATTGAAGCTGACTACACAGGTATTCTATAGCCAGGTCCACTTAGTTTTCAAGGTCTGTTAGTAGCACGCACACTTGCTAATGTACAAGCAGGGCTCACTTATGTCAGAGTAATGAACCTAACGACTACTGACCTTCATGTTCCTAGTGAAACTAGGCTAGGTGACTTTCACCCACTAGGTGATGGTGAGGACGATTATTCTGTAGTGGAAGCTGACGTAGCCATAGTTACAACCACAGCAGAACTCTCCCCTCAACAGACATTACCAGATGTTGACCTCAGTCAGGGAACACTTACTGACGAACAGAGACAAAAGCTTGAAGCTTTACTGCTGACTTACAGTGATGTTTTTAGTGCTCATGACCAAGACTATGGACGCACTAATGTTGTACAACACAGCATAAACACAGGAGGTGCTCATCCCATCAAACAGAGGGCATACAGAACCTCCCCAAACATCAGAGCAGAGATAGACCGGCAGGTCCAGCAGCTCCTCGCCCTAGACATCATTGAGGACAGCTGCAGCCCCTGGTCTTCCCCTGTTGTTCTTGTGAGGAAAAAAGATGGCAGCTACAGGTTCTGCATCGATTACAAAAAGCTGAATGCAGTCACCATCAAAGACTCATACCCCCTGCCACGTCCTGCAGATGCCCTTGACAGCCTATCAGGTGCATGCTGGTTCAGCACGATGGACTTATCAAGTGGGTATTGGCAGGTTGAGCTTGAGCCACAGGACAAGGAGAAAACCGCATTCAACACTGGCAGTGCTCTCTACCAGTTCAAGGTTATGCCTATGGGATTAACCAACGCCCCACCAACATTTCAACGGTTGATGGAGCTGGTGCTCCATGGCCTGCACCGGAAAGACTGCTTGATTTACCTGGATGATGTCCTCGTGTTCAGTCGCTCTTTTCCAGACCACCTAAAGAGCCTGGAAGAGGTGTTCAGCAGGTTTCGCTCAGCTGGTCTCAAACTGAAAGCCAGAAAGTGCCAGTTAGCACACACTCAAGTGACTTTCCTTGGACACATGGTCTCCAATCATGGACTCCAACCAGATGCAAGGAACATTGAAAAGGTACGTGGATGGCCGACACCCAGAACAACTACAGAGGTGAGAGCTTTTATTGGACTGTGCTCCTACTACCGTAGGTTTGTCAAAAACTTTTCTGTCATTGCAGCTCCACTGCACGTTCTCACACAAAAAGGAGCAATATTCAAATGGACTGTCGAATGTGAGGATGCTTTTCAGTCACTGAAACACGCTCTCACTCACCCACCAATCATGGCACATCCCATTTTCACACAACCATTCTTGTTGTACACTGATGCTTCACAGGATGGCATTGGCTCTGTGCTAGCTCAACGTCAAGACAACAAAGA
>NW_024616636.1:0-5629 GCF_008729295.1 Plectropomus leopardus
ATTTTCCGACCCTTATTTTTCACAAATCAATCTCATGGCAGTTATGCTACGTTTAAATACTAATAAACAATTCTAGTACATTTAATTTAAAAGTGTATGACTGAGATGCCATATGCAATAAATCATATATGAGGATCTCTAACGACCCCATTTGGGGCCTTTAGGTGCTGACCCCAGGGTTGAGAAACCTCAAGGTCAGCAAAGAAGATTAAATATTATTATGTATGTCCTACCACTGTCCCGTGAAACCAGGCAGGCAGTAGCAGGTGTTGTCTGCTTCAGAGCAGTTCCCTCCATTAAAGCAGCTGTAGTTCCACCTTGTACCTGTGCATGTAGATACAGGCAACTGAGGAAGTCTGAAAAGACAAAAGAACATGTGAATGCCCTCCATTTTGGTACTGGTGGAATAATATATATGGAATATTCACATGCTTTAGTAAAACAATGGAAATGTTTTAGTAGTCACTCACGGATTTGTCTCAATGTACCATGGGATTTCAGGAATTTTCTCCCTGTAAGACACCAGTTTGTATATCAGTACAGCTCAGAGCTTGTCAGCTTAATACAGGTGAGTACTACGGTAAGTTTGGTGTCAAAGAGATATTAATAAACTGTGGATGAACTCACTCGCAGTATTGGCCCGTCAGATTTTGAGGGCAGAGGCACGCGTAGCTCTGGAGACCTTTGAGGCACGTGGAGCCTTCGCTGCAATTACTGTTTTCACACATATCGGCTTCTACTTCACACTGTTTACCACTGTACCCCGGCTCACACAAACACTCGAATCCCCCAGGTAGGTCGATGCAGTTACCGTAGATGCAGGGGCTAGAGATGCAGGTGTCTGTTCGGTCTTGACACAGTGGGCCCATCCATTCAGAGGGACATGTGCAATGATGCAGGTCAAACAGGTCCTCACACACGCCCTCGTTCTTGCAAGGGTTTGGTGCACACACACTGGCTCCCCAGCAGCCATAACTTGGGGCAGCATCACTATTGATCCTAACAAACTGCTCCTCCTGAGGTCTGGGGAGGTTCAACTCTGTGTCCAAGTGCAAAGGAAGAGCAAGACCTCCAATCTCCACTGGGCCCAGACAGCCAGACAGGTTTACTCCAGCATCCAGGCTCAGTCCCCCAAGGAAGATGTCTGCTCCCTCCTGAAGAAAATCCAAGTCCCCAGTGGCTGATTTGGACATTCCTGGCTCCTTTTTGCCTCCATCCACAGTCATGATCCACCTGGAGGTCTGGGGTGTCTGGCTCTCCATACTGAGCTCCACAGTGTGCCACTCTCCATCACTGACTAAACTCGGGCTTCTAACTGTCACCTTGAGGGGATCCTTGTCAGCCCCAGACTGGAGCTCCAGGACCACATGAGAGTCTAGGAGGGAGACAGTGAGGTAGTGTGAGTCCTTCTGTGCATGCAGTAAGGTGGCAGTGGACTGTCTTGTGCGGAGGCTGAGGGAGACACTGTTGAGACTGCGCTTAATCTTCCCGTTGCTCCTGTAGTGCAAAATGCTGCTTTCAACCCGAAATGTCACGTTAGACAAACCTAAAGGAGAGAAATAAAAGAGACTTAATGAGTGCCTGAACACTGTTTTGCAAAAAACAAAATTACAAATAATAAAACATATCAAAAAGCCTTGTAGTGTCCTAAACTAAACCTGTACATCACTGCATAAACCACTGGAGGTAACCAAAGACAAGATTTAAAGGGGCATTAAGTGCTGAACTTTCACATATAAATGATCATCCACAACGTGCAAGCCCCTTGGCAAGCAAGTTCACACAGTCCATGACAGTCCAATCCATGCCAGGGAACGCTCTCTGTATTAGCAGAGTTTTGGTGTCAGGCGTCCATGCTGACTTTACCATGCATGTACACCAGAAATGATGCATTTTATGTCAAGCAGCCAGAGGGATGAATTAATTTATTTTATGTTAGATTTGTTGTACTTGGCACTGCACAGCATTTTTTTCCTTTATTTCTATGTGCATGACTGAAGTTTTCTTCTGATACTATGTATGTTGACAATTTTAAGATAAAGATTAGGACAAAAAGAATTGGGAAAGATCGTAGTGGTGGTGCAGCAGCTGGTATGGCAAAAGATAAATCCCAAGAAATGTATAAATGTTTCTGGAGTGGATGATCTAGATAAAAATGAAACTCTGTGTTCAGAGGAAAGATTAAAAGAAAAAAGACACATGAACAGAGAGCTACAGAGGGCAGATGAGATGCGGTGAGCTTACCTACAGGCATACATCATGAGGACACAGTGTGTGTAACTACTCCCACTGCCAGAGGCAGGAGAAAAAAGTTCTGCGCTCCAAATTAAAGTTAGTCTAGAAGTCTTTCCCAATAACATAAAATACTCCTGACTGAACAGCAAATAATGAAGTAGATGTGACATCTACAAATTCACAAAAGAACAGAGAAAAAGTGCTCTCAAAATGTGTTGGTAACAACACAAAGAGAAGTAGAGAAAAAGCCATGACTGCAGCAAGTTAATGTGCTAAATATGTGTAAAAATATGACCACTTGATGGCATTAAAAACACAGAAAAAAAGGCTTAGACTGGCAACTGCTCTGGATTAGCAGCTCCCCTCCTTTTCTCTATGTGGACATGTGACATCTCCAAGAGGACTTGTCATCATAAACTTCCACAGGCATGTAGACTTAATCTGAGCAGGGATTACCACGTCTTAGAGGAATCCTATGCAGGATCTCTGCCTCAACTCTGTTCCCTCCTGTAATCAGCCAAGCTGTAATTAATCAGTGCCTGCACCAGCGAGACCGCACACAGTCCCTCCAGTGGATACAAACCGAGATCAAAAATGGGCGAGTATAATAAAAGACTTATACATATGGATCCTTTTTCTAGGCAATATTTTTACGTGCCAGGGGCAGAAACAACAACAGTGGCTGCACACATAACACTATTCAGAGCATAGATCCTATTCTTTGGTCATTCTAAAATAATCTTTGAGATGGGAAGGATACTTTTATTTGCTTCAACCACAGAGATTAATGTGGATTGTTTTATGTAACTACCACTACAGACTAATATAATGACAACATTATTTGGAAGTGTATCAAACAGGGTTGCTCGACTATGGCAAAAATTACAGTCACCATCATTGTGGCCAATTTTGAAATCCTGATTATATAACATGATTACTCATTAACTTCAGCACAGTGGATTTACTTGATCTCTAATTATAATTTAACAGAAAACAACTTAAAAATAAGAGTAAAACATTAGATGAATCAATAAAGTAAATAATAGGTAAATATAAAATGGGTGTAGGGGGGACCTGGCTATTGGTTGAAGAGCCATGGACGATGATTACTCTACGCAGCATGCATGAAAATGAATTACAATGCGATATATCAAAACATTTTTCTTGTTTTTTTTTTCCTTAGGGTCTGAATAAGATTATTAAATTTGCTGACAGCCACTTTTTATTTTAGAAATAAAGTCACTAAAGGGGTCTGTGGGGGTTGATAAATTGTCTGTTTCCACTTTAACACGATGTATTCTCAAAGGGCCCTGACATACCAAGTCGATGTCAACGCTGGGACATTGAGGAGAATCTGTCTCCCTAGTTTTTGTGATGTTTCCAGCACCATTGGCACATGTTGCCTTTGTCAGCTGTTTCTCAGATGATTAAGCCTGTCAATATGCTGGTAGACCTGATGCAACCTGACAGTTTGCAAAACCCAAACTGCTTAAGTCAAGACGAAGTGAGGTCAAAACAATAGTAAGATTATATTTTTAGCCACTTAGCAGTTCGTAATTGTTTGTGGTATTGTTTGCTGGCACCCAGTAAATACCCTTTGTTCTTTTAACATTGGGTTGCACTGTTAACGTGCTAAACTGGTGTCTTCAATCCATTCTGTCAGTCCTCTTAGTTTCCTCTTTTGAATGCGTAATGATTATCGCCCCCTGCTGGTATGTAGAGGTACATCCTTTCACACAGGTGCAGAATATACGTACTAGTTTGGTTGTTGACTGTAGTCTTTGCAGTGTGTTCATATGCTACATTTTGGCCAGATAATGAAACAACAGGTCCTGATATCAGGATACTCACATTCAAAGCCCTGAGAGCGGGGTTGACAAACAGCAGTGGTAGGGCAGGGAGACAGTTCACACCATTTCACCTCTTCACAGCGCTGCCCTGCAGTGTTGGGGGGGCAATTACAGATGAAATCATCCCACATGGAGTAACACACTCCTCCGTTGAGACAGGGTTTGACCTATTAAAGAGAAAAAAAGTAGAAAAAAATCCCTCATGTCAGTTCTACAGTATCCTCAATTATTGTTAGTGAAGAGAAGGAATGAAAATATCTCACTAGCTCATTGAAGACAATATAATAAACACAAGAACATTGATATAACTAACAGCGCAGGCATCGTCACTGCTACATCCTTGTGCGACGTTGCTGAGGTGGTCCAGGCTGTAAGATTCCACAGGAGCTGCAATGCGATAGAACTGCAGTCGTTTGCTGTTAATCCTCAGATCCTGGACACATCCTTTAAAGTAGCCCCCAAACGAAGCAGAGGCTCTTGAGTCTGGAAGCCCCCCAATGTAAACCAGATCCCCAGGATGGGCCTGGATGGGTCTAACAGACATTGAGCCCTGGTTCTGGGCTGACTGGAACAATGTGGCCGTTGTTCCTTCCAGCCTCACAGTCACTAGATGGAAATGGCCGTCATTGACCGCAGACCGTCCAACAAGGGTCTCAAAGTTGTTGACCTGAACTCTGACCCTGCCCTCTTCCAGCCACAGGCGGAGGTACTGGCTGGTGCTGTTGGCCAGGATAAGGAGCAGGCCTCTGGACTGTCTGGTGCGAATGAACATGGATATGGTCACAGTATCACCTGGGTCACTGTCCAGTGAGAATAAAGCGTAACTATCCAGGTCTTTGCTTCCAAACCTTGCTGTGATATACTCTGCATGGGTAAAGGGAAGAGAAAGAAAGGGTATGAATGGACTTAAAATAAAAACAATGAAAAGCACATGTAACAGGAACAGTATGACATTTTGGAAAATAACATATTTCTATATGAAGCTACAGTCAGCAGCTGACTATCTTGGCTTAAAGAGGAGGAAAAGGAGGAAACAGAAGTGTGGCTATGTCCAGTGGTAACAAAATCCACCTGCCAGGAACTCTAATGCTCACTAAATATCTCATTATATTTTGTGTTTAATCTGTACAAAAATGGAGGAGTAAACAGGGCAGTTAGCCATAATATGGGGATAGGTGCTACACGTAATGGCTACAGCAATGCACGATTGGTCTTTTTGTGTGTGTAGCATAAAGGGGCTACAACTGCAGTTTGGTGTGCAACTCAGTGTTGAATCTTGAACCTTGACTATTTCTTGGCTTGGTAGAGTAACTTCAAGAGTATCCACAGCCAAGAAATAGCCAGAGACATAATGCCATTTGTCATTTTTACTTTGGCTGTGGCTATTTAACAGACTGATGTGTCTTTTGGGTTTTCTTGATCTTTTCGTCACCATACCAAAAAGCAATTAGGAGTATTTCCAAATAGCAGTTTTACCGAAATGCCAAATTATTCCTTTTAGTAAATAAAACATTCAATTTCATTTCAGTTGTCAATTTAACTTA
>NW_024616637.1:0-3221 GCF_008729295.1 Plectropomus leopardus
ACAGTAATGTTACATAACTTGCTAACATACAACATATGCACCTAAGTAAGTAATTAAGTAAGCTATAATCAGAAAGTGCCTTTCGAAACCAGAGTTAAAAGGTGCTGTACAGTGTAAATTGTACAAATGTTGAATTTAAACACACAAAACAGTGAAAACTACGAAGATGGCAATGACCTGTTACAGAACAAAGTGCTCACACAACAAGTGAGTTTAAAACAATTGACTGACTCTGCATTTTTTAAACTAAGGCAAGGTGGTTCCAGTGGGTGGAAGCCAGTATTGTGCAACTGTGCAAATGTGCAGTCCCCTTTAATTTTAAGCCTTCATTTCCGGATTTTTATTTCCTCAGTCAGCAAACCTCAATGATCTCACCATGGCTAGGGGACATAGTAATTCAGAAATATAAAGTAAGGCAGCCCATGTAGTGCTTTAGAGCTGATAAGAAGAAATTTTTAAAATTGATTCTGTGTGCAATGAGCAACTAACGTAGGTTGGCCAACATTGGTAAAACAAACAAAAAAAAATGTATCTGCCAACCTTTTTTTTACCCGTCATCTTAGGAAAAAAAGTTAGTTTTCACATTTTCTTTACAGTTAACAAAATTGAAGGAACTTGGATACATTTTTTTATTTTTCTCGTACACCTGTTCATTAGGCATAAACACATCAGAAAAAATAGGTCAGACTAAGAAAATGGATCAACAAATTTCTATTTTCACTTGCCTCTCAAGGCTCCCATAGAAGTCTGTGGACTATTTAAAGCTCCACAACAGCCATAATATGGATCTCGAGGTGAAATTGTCAAGTCAGTTTTCTGTTAATTATTTTTCTATTGAAACTCTGTAAATGTTTTTAATGTTGATACACAGTATACAGTATATGTCTATGATGATGTAAGACTTCATTCATATTGCCCACCCTTAGTTGTGTGTTTTGTTCAGACCTTGTGTGAGCTCTCATTGCGTTCCGCTCTGACTTTGTCCAAAAACTTTTTAAAGTAATTCGTAGAATCCTTAGGGAACAAGGAGAAACCAAGCAGTTCCAAGAGAGGAAGAAATATGGGGAAAAACCCTGAGAAGGAAAAGGGGATTAACAGTTCTTATTTTGGTTGCAAAACATATCTGGTTTACATCAATTTAAAGAATGAAGGGTGTCATAGAAAAGCAGCGATCTACCTTGGAAAAAGAAAAGAGGGAGGGAGAGTCTGAACAGCTTTGAGGCGTGGGTGATCATGGGACTTGAGGGGTTGTTGATGGAGTCCATATCCACACTGAATGCACTGCTCGCAATAACATCTATACTGTAGGCTCCAAAAAAGCTGGAATACAAACATACGAATCATCAGTGGTTCAAAGCGGAGCCACAGGTCAAACATCATGTTTGCTCTACTGTCTGTAGGAAATTTCGGCTGGGCGCATCCATTAATGTTGACAAACATAATTTCTTACAAGGAGAGTAAATGCCAATATTGCACCCACTAAGGAAACATTGTAATTTGCATCACAAATATACAATATATAGTATAAACCTTGACATTTGAAATAGAATATAATAGAAAAGATAAACCGATCTCACAAAATCGGTCATTACAGTAATTTCGTTTTTGTTAACACGGTTGTTCCACCATTCACCATTTCAACAATTGGTGATAGTTACTGCAAAGAACTTGTACTGAATCTTTTTAATAACTGGGGATAGCAACCAAGAGCTATTAGGGAAAACGCAATTTGTAATTTGTTGAAGGAATTGTTTAAAGTGGAAATAGACAAGTTTTTGTTTTGTCTCATTACTTAACCAAACTTATTATGAAGAAAATATTGATATCACTATCCTCACTAGTTGAAACGGCGAATGGTGGAACAACCAAATGAACTATGAAAACTGTGGTTGTTTCTCGGCTCTAAGTAAGATGGAAAGTGAGAGTGGCACCAACAATTATGCCATTTTGAAATGCTGAGGGGGATAAGTTGAAAGTCTGTCAAAACCTGCCTACCAACAGCTCTGACGCTCACTAAGCAGTACAATTGGGTTTTTTTCAAGACTGATGTCATGAAAAAGCAGAAGCCCTCTGTGAGGGTGCAGAAAAAGCAATACTAGGTTTGATTCATGTCACAGTCAGTAACCATTGTTGGCATTACTCACTCTTTTACAGTAATAACTTCCCTATTGTGCGCCTTGGACTGCATTCTGGCTGTCAGCTTGCGAGAATGATGTTTCATGAGGTCGAACATCTTAGACAAAGAAAAAAAAAGAAATGAACACAAGCATAACTACTGTCTGTCCAAATGTGAGTTAAAGAAAGTGGACAACTCTTACCTCTTTTATACGGCCAGATGTGAAGCAGGGGGTGAGGATGTTACGAATCCGTCTCCAGTTACCGTCCTCAGCAACAGACACTGCGTCATACAGGTCTCCATTCAGGCGCAAGTTCTGAAGCGGCACAGCGGTCATTATGTGTGTGTTTGTGTGATAGTCACATATTTTTTAAAGACACAATATGAGCCACACCTTTGCACAGGGTGGCATGTTCTTCACTACAGTGATTATTTTTTTATTCACACGTACACCATCCTGCTGCTGTTAAGACTAACGAGTGGTTCCCAATTTTTGTGTGCTTCCACGCAAGCGAAAGCCATGGCCAGAGGAATTATGTTCTGGGGTTGTCCATATTTCCCGTTCTCATGAACCGAGTGAATTTCTTAAAATTTGGCACAAATGCCCAACTGATAAGATTTTGATGGTTGAAGGTCAAGGTCACTGTGACCTCTTGAGTCTTTTTCTGGTGAACACAATACCTTAAGAACAGCTTGAAAAAATGTCTTCAAATTTGGCACAAACATCCACTGAGACCCAATGGTGAATTGATTAGACTTTGGTGGTCAAAGGTCAAGGTCACTGTGAATTTATTCATTCAGTTTATTCAAATTTGGCACAAACTTGGACTCTGCGATTAACTCATTAGAATTTGGTGGTCAAAGGTGACTGTGACCTCACAAAACATGTTTCTAGCCCTAACTCAAGAATTCATACGCTAATGATGACAAATTTTCAGACAAATGTAATGTTGAAGTTATAACATTTTATATCCAAAAGGTCAACGGTCAGCTTCACTGTGATGTTATAATGTCTTGCAAAAACACTTCTCTGGCCGTTATTTAACGCCACACCTAATGAACAAAAGGGGAGACATTTATCATTCATCTATCTATCTGTCTATCT
>NW_024616638.1:0-2217 GCF_008729295.1 Plectropomus leopardus
GTGAGGAAAAAGTGAAGAATTTGTTTGATCTTGGAATAAGAAAAAAAATTGACTGTTTTTAATGTTTTTGCACAAGTATTGTATCAAGTCTTAAAAGCTGGCTTTGCTGAGATCTTGTTAGGCCTTATAAATATGCATTAACGAGTTGGAAAACTAAAACCTTGAATTATTTATGGTTAAAAAAAAGTCTTGAAATTTGATTCTGGGACGGAGCCACTTGTTGAGACTGATTTGTTTCTGCAGCGTGTGAAGGTTCGTGCATTGACAGATAGACCGGTGTTGGCAGCCAACAAGCTGCGGCAGCACATTTCCTCTCCCCGAAAGGAATTGAAGTGTTAACTCCCGGAGGATATTCGGTTTTGAACACCTGTAAAGGAGCTTATCGCGGGCGTCAGCGCAGACATTTGACCCAAACTCCAAACTCCAAACTTAGCTCTGTCACCACTCAGCTGCTCATCAACTGTTTAATAGATCACGTTTCATTCGGAGGAGGCTCTCTGATACTTAAGCCGAGCGCAGATGATAACATCGTTTATTCTCAATTCACTTCTTCTTCTCTTCTGCTTTTTCAAACAGGACGTGAAGAAAGGAAACCGCCAACATGTCTGAGTAAGTGTTGATTATTATTTCTGGATTTTAAGTTGTTTAAAGAATGTTTTTAGTCTTTTTGTCACAGAAAAAATGATGAGTGCCACAAATACTTGAGGATCCAAAGTAAAAAAAAAATGGACTCGTAAATAGTCTGAGTTTAGATTTGGGGTGAAAACGTGTCTCCAGATTTGATTATAAAGCTTCTACGTCATCAGCTGGATAAGAAAATGAAAGAAAGGAAGAACAAAGAGAAATGGAATGATGAAAGGAGGAAGAGTGAAGAAGGAGGGATGAAATTAAGGTGAAGGAGGAAAGGGAAGGAGATAAAATAAAGTATAGAAAGTGGACGGCAGTGATGAATGAAAGAATGGAGGAAGAAAGGACAGAATAGTGGATTAAAGGAGGTATGGAAAAAATGAAAAGTGAAAGAAAGAACCAGGAAAACGGAAGGAGGAGAGAGAGGAAGACAAAGGAAAGGAGAAAGGAAATGATGAAAAGTGGACAGAACAAAGGAAGTAAAGAAAAGACAGGGAAAGGCATAGAAAAAGGACAGAAGAAGGAATGGGGGAAAGAAAATGAAGGAAAGAAGGATGATAGAGAGGAGAGAGGAAATGAAAGAAAGGAGGAATGAAGTACAAAGGTAAAGGAGTGATGAAGGAAGTAAAGAAAGAAGCAACAAAATAAAGGAAAGGATGGAAAGAGGAGAGAAGAAATGAAAGAACAGAGGAGGGAAGGAAGAAGGAAAGAAGAGCAGATGAAGTTAAAAAATGAGAGGATGGAAAGATGAGGAATGAAAGAACAGATATTAAGATGAAAAGTAAGGATGGAAGGAAAGAAGAGAAAGATGACAAAAGGACGTTTACTTTATGAGAAATATCTGCCAAAATGAGCATGAAATTATTAAAAGTTAGAAGAAATTTTTCCCCAAAAATTGGATCACAAAAAAGTGAAAACAAAAAGGAAAGAAAAATAACCTTCAAAAACCAAATAATGAAATAAATATAATAATTACTATTCTGGACATTTCTTTTCCTATTTCATTTCATTTTCTAGTAATAATCTCTATGGAAGTTTTTTTTATTGTCATCTTTGTCTTTTTCCTCCTGTTTCAAAAGAAAATCAGAGCAGTTTCCTCAGGTGTCAAAGGTCTTAAACGCTTGTGAAAAGCATCTTTAACGCAGTGCAAGAAAATGGTTTTGGATGCAGGTTTTAAAGGGTTAAATGAACGCTAATCTGTGGTTGAGGTCGTCATTTATGAACTGAACTGATTTAGAGACGTTTCTTCTCTTTACAGAAAGAAGATGACATCCAGCCGCAAGCATCAGCTGAAGGTACGACCGAGTCCGCTCGTCACTTCCTGTCTGAGCTCCACTGATTGGAGCTTATTCAGATACTGAAGCTGCTGATTGGTTAATATGTTGTGAGTAAACTGTTTTCATACAAGAAGTGCAGGAACTTATTTAACTTAGTTATTTTTTTATCGTTTTTATTAGATTAACACATTTATGTTTAAGGACCATTCAGTTGCTTATTTATTGACCATCTTGGCAAAAACTTTCCCACAAATTGACGGAACTTTTACCGAAGAATTTGTTTTGAAAATGAGATAATTATTAGAAAAATAAT
>NW_024616640.1:0-4874 GCF_008729295.1 Plectropomus leopardus
TGCAGTATTTCTGTGGTAGTTCTGCAGTAGTTTTGTGGTGTTTCTGCTGTATTTCTGCAGTATTTCTGCGGTGTTTCTGCAGTATTTCTGTGGTAGTTCTGTGGTATACGGTGTTGGTGTGAGGTGTTTTTGGTCGGTGCTCCTGATGCGGCCTGTAGTGACCTCAGATGGCGGGCGGAGTCGGCGGCCGTCGGGATGAAGGCAGAGTGTCCGGCTGCTTCCTCTGCACACATGATATTTGCTCCAGTTACTGCAAATACCATCACACCCCCAACCCCAACCCCCGCCCCCCCACCGGCCTGTAGCCTGATCCAGCTGAAGAATGGCTTCTAATGGCAGCAGCCATCTCTAATGCCTGTCCTTAAACTGTCCCAGCACGGGGCTGTGGTCTGACTGGGAGCCTCCCAGTATACCCACGCCGTGAGTTTAACGTACTGACTGCTCTGCCCCCCCTCTCCCCCCTCCTCCCCCACAGATAAATGGCTCTTTTAAGCTGGGAGCTGCTCGTGTTCTGTCTGGCTGGCAGATGCAGTGCCTAGTCCCCGGCCTCCAGGACAACGCCAACATGAACGGGACGTCCGAGCAGGCCGACATCCTGCCGCCAAACTGCATGGTCAAAGACCGATGGAAAGTGGTGAGTCAGGACCCCACCCTCCCACCCCCACCAGCTCACTTTACATTAATGTGCCGTGGAGCTCTAAAAGCTTTGGATTTCACCCTTTCATTATGTCTTTCACAATTCAATTAATTAATTAATCTTTTACTGTATTTTTAGACATCTCATTTAATTATTTTGCTTACAGATGTCTTCCTCTTACTATTATTACTAATATCTAAATTATTGCATTGCTTTTTAGTTACATTTTTACATCTAAACAGTTTTGTGAATTTTTTTTTTTTTAAAAACATTTTTAGATGATAAATAATTTCTTTTACTATATATTTTTTAAAATTTTTAATATTATATTGCATTTATTTTATTTTAAAAAAGTGTGCTAGTAAGTATAGCAAGCTACACTGGTGACATGTCACATGACATTATGTTAGGAAGAAACATACTTATTTTAAGCCAAACCATTTAAAAAAAAAAAAGAAAATTTCTAAATCTAAATCTTTTTTTGCCTAAACTTAAGGAAGTAAACCTTAAAACAAAGATTTTTACTGACAGTGTATGTTTATTTAAAAAAAAAAGGTATTTAATAAGCAGAAAATATTAATTTCCTGGTAAAACTGCAGTTTATTTTGAAAATACACAATGTATGTAACAAGCGTACATAGAAAAACCGTCCCTGAATGGATGATCAGGTGGCAAAGACAGAAAATAATCATGTGAATCACGTGTGAGCGGTCTTTAAAGGGCTAACACGTATAAATATACATGTATAAATATACACATATAATTGATGTAAAAGCCACGGCTGTCGTCCCTCCAGCTTCCTGTGGTTTCTGAAATAAAAAAGTTACGTAACGCAGCGCCTGTCTCAGCCAATCAGATCACAGCGTGGAGCCTGCAGGCTGTTTGCACTTCAGTGATCAATTTACTGTCTGAACCAGTGAACCGCCAGCGTTCACACACACACACACACACACACACACACACACACACACACACACACACACACAGTCATGGATACATCTGAATGAGAGTGTGTATAAATAAATATATATAAATATATTTCATTTTTCGGCCTGTAGTTTAACGTCGTTTGGCTCAAAGACACTTCAGCAGGACTCAGCCGACGATCGTAAACCAGAACCAGAGAAATGACAACAGTGAAAACAGGAAGTGAAAATGAAGGACCGACAGAAATGAAAAGGGGAAGGAGGTGATGAAAAAAGAGAGGAAGTTTAAAAAAGGAGGAAGGACTAAAAAGAGGGAGAGATGGAAATAAGAAAACAAAAAGGGGTTGAAGTGGAGAAAGGAATGATTTTAATCCTTTAATTATTGTTTTAAATGGTTTGATTTTTGAGATTTCTGAGGCCCGAGGCATGATGTTTTCTGTCCGCCCGTCTCATTCTCGTGACGCGATAATTCAAGAAGGCTTTAACCCTTTGAAACCTGAGCAAAGAAGGCAGTGAAAAAAGAAATGGCCTTAAAATTAGCAAGAAATCAGTAAAAAGTACAAAAACATCAGCTGCAAATTAGAAAGAAAACCCCAAAAAACAAGGAAATTACACGTGAAAAAGTTATAATAAAATTATAAGATTTTTGAATAATCCTAAATGTTGATAATAATAATAATAATAATAATGATGATAATGATAATAATAATAATATTTTCCCCTTCCTCTAGATTTTTCCCCCCCAAGCTGTGTATATTTTTCAAACATTAACTTGGACTCTACAATGAACTGAGTAGATTTTGGTGGTCAAAGGTCCCTGTGATCTTGCATCTTATTCTCATTAACGCGATTTCCCAAGAAGGCCTTAAGGGAGTTTCCATAAATTTGGCACAAACATCCACTTGAACTAAACAATGAACTGATTAGATTTCGGTGGTCAGAGGTCAAGATCAGTGTGAGTATCATCTGTCTTATTCTCATGAACGCAACGGTTAACTGATAACATCTGGTTGTCATAGGTCAAGGTCGCTCTGACCTTGCATTCATTTCATTCTTCTTAACATGTTATCTCAAGAACACCATAAAGGGAATTTCTTCAAATTTGGCACAAACGTGCACTTTGAATCAAGGATGAACTGATTCGATTCCATTGGTCAAAGGTCACTGTGACCTAACAACCATCTTGTGAACAAGATATTGTTAGAACATTTTTGGGGAGTTTTCTTATATTTGGCACAAACACCCACTTGGAGTCAATGATGATTAGATTTCAGTGGTCAAAAATCAAAGGTCAAGGTCAGCGTTGGCTCGCATCCATCTCATTCTTGTGAATGCGATATCTCAAGAACAACTTGAGAAATTTTACTCAAATTTTTGCACAAACGTGCATTTGGACTCAATGCCCAACTGATAAGATGTGCTGGTCAAAGGTCACTGTGACCTTACACTGTTCTCAAGAACACCCGAAAGGGATTTCTTCCAATTTGGCACAAACGTGCACTTTGAGTCGTGATGACTGGTGATGAGACTGTGCTGATACAGAGTCTGTCGTGGGTCCTTTGTCCCAGCTGAAGAAGATCGGTGGAGGTGGGTTCGGGGAGATCTACGAGGCCCTGGACCTGCTGACGCGGGAGAACGTGGCGCTGAAGGTGGAGTCGGCCCAGCAGCCCAAACAGGTGCTGAAGATGGAGGTGGCGGTGCTGAAGAAGCTGCAGGGTGAGGCACCTTTAATTTCTGTCTTTATTATATGTTGTATTATTATTACAGTAAAAAGCTGTATCGTCTGCGTTAAGAGGATTTTAATTTTCAGACACTGAGAACACAAACTTATCTGTTGTTACTGGCAGTTTTTCACATTTGGCCATACCTACATTTACACCGATGTTAGTCCCTGACAGGGTGCCAGGTGCCCCCCCAACTTTTTTCTATTTAAAGAAAAAAAATAAAATGATTGACACAGGGAATAGTTTTTGTCCTTTTATTATCCAGAAGGTGCCAGAGTGCATAAAACAGCATCAAAATAGAGCTTGTTGATCAAAAAAAGAGCCAGAGGAGGATCCCCCACACCCCCGACAGAGGACACAGCTGAGACACCGATGTCCTAAAATCACAGAATTGTCCTAAAGTTCTAGGAAAAGTCCTAATATCCAAGAAATGTCCCAAAATCCCAGAATCATCCTAAAATCCTAGAAATGTCCTAAAGTCTTGGGAATTTCCTAAAATTCTGGAAATGTCAGAAAATCCTAGAAACATCCTAAATTCCCAGAAATGTTCTAAAATCGTAGACACATGTATGTGTCTGCTGTGACGGGCCCCTGGCCTCCTGTCATTTTCTAAAGTGGCCCTGAAGCCCAGCCGGTTGAGTCTCCCTGCTGTACAGTGTTTTTGACTGATATCTCTTCTCTGTGTTTTCCAGGAAAAAATCACGTCTGTAAGTTCATCGGCTGTGGGAGAAATGACAAATTCAACTACGTGGTGATGCAGCTGCAGGTGAGTCAGAGTTTGTGGGCCACATGCAGCTACAAAGGCTTTTATTGTGAAGGATACAGACAGATCTTTTTTTTGCACTCAAAAACTGATGAGATTTCAACAGTAAGCATATGATAGAGACTCATGGGAGTTGTAGTTGTTTATTGTCAGTAGCTGAACTTTGAGGTGTCCGTTTTGTCTGTTTTTTTGGTTGTTTTTTTTTTGGGTGCCACTGCAGTGACGGCAGCTTGTTTACTTCCTGTCATTTCTTGTTGCTAAGCGAGCGTCCGCGTGTCGTTGCAGGGGCGTAACCTGGCCGACCTGCGGAGGAGTCAGCCCAGAGGAACCTTCACCATGAGCACCACGCTGCGGCTCGGGAAGCAGATCCTGGAGTCCATCGAGGCCATCCACTCAGTGGGCTTCCTGCACCGCGACATCAAACCGGTACGACCAAAACACAGAGGTCATCTGAGGAGCTGACTGGCTGTTGTTGTCCTCTTATTTAACCCTTTAGGGCCTGCTTTAATATTACTCACACGTGTATTGCTCTGTGCACAAAATGAGCTTTTCAAAATTAAGCTTTAAAAAATAGTATACACTAATATGATTTTCTACTTTCATTGAGTTAATTTGTTAACCAACATCAGTCCTAATGACAAATATCAAATATTTATTAATTTTCAGAATTTTAACCCTTTATATATCAGGTTTTTGTCATGATTTCACTTTTTTTTTAAATAAAAACACAAAAGTTGAATGATGCTGAGTCTCCTCCTCCTCAGTGTGTGAGTGTAGCTGCTGACAGTCTGGGATATGTCAGTGTGTGAGTGTAGCTGCTGACA
>NW_024616641.1:0-1298 GCF_008729295.1 Plectropomus leopardus
TTTTTTTTTCCTCCAGGTACTACTCTGACATCTCCAGGATGCCGGCCATCAGTGACCAGGACATGAGTGCCTACCTGGCAGAGCAGTCCCGCCTGCACGCCAACCAGTTCAACAGCATGTCGGCCCTACACGAGATCTACTCCTACATTGTCAAGTACAAGGATGAGGTGAGATGTAGGCCATTTGTAAGGGCAGTCCAGAGATTTTCATTTCACAGCTGCTCCTCACTTTGTAACCTTGACTGTTATGGAGACGTGTTATTTTTGTCATATGAGGGTTTGTTAGTGTGTTGAGCCCAGAAAAGATTCTAAGAAAATCCAGGTTTATTATAAAAAGACTGATTACAGCTAATCTGAACAGCTAAAGTTTTGACATGATCAGTCCAACTGAAGCACCAAAAGCAAGTACATGAAAAGCACATTATTAGGTGTACTGTGTATTCTCAAATAGTGGTCATTCAGTACCTTTATTTAGCAAAGGCTTTCACTGCTAAATTTTCTGGCCTCCCAGTTAATGCAAACTCAGTCCTTCCTTTGTGTTTACTTGTTGTCCTGAAGTGTTATGTACCATCTTCACAACAGTGATTGTATCAGTACAAAGACTCATGTCATTCTGCTCTCAGCTTTTAACAGAAATACATTTTCATTCATTTCCAGTGATTTTTTTTTCCATTGAAAGTTTTCAAGCCTGCCAGTTATTGGAAATGTAACATAAAAAAAGCTAAAGAACATGCAGTGCATCGACAGCCGTTTAAGGGCACAGAAACACCAAGCGGTCAGTTGGCCGCTGGTCAATGGTTTAGTTTTGGCGGAGTGTCCTGCACCATTGGCCCTAGTTGGCCCTTGTAGGCTTTTTTTTCAGACGACTCTTGTTTGTATGTTGAATCGGTATCAAGAGATGGCGGAGCCCATTGGTGAGTGTAATTAGTAGTTCAGCTCAGTGTTCGAGAAGAGAAATGGAAGTGAGGAAAGCAAACAAACAGCTGAAGTCAAGAGGGCATGAACTTGAAACAAACTTGTTATATTAAGTAAGATATTTTTTATAGCCATTGATCTTTTTACCAGAAACAGTTTGTAATTATTTGTGTTATCGTTCTCTTGTGCTCGGTTAATATCCTTAGCTCTTTCAACATCAGGTTATTTTTTTAATGCACCATCTGTCTAACTAGTGTCTTGAACGCGTTGGTCTTCCGTTGGTCTTCCATTGGTCTTCCGGTTTCCCTCTTAGAATTGCAAATCCAGAGTTATTTCCTCTCATGCTGCTGTTGGTTTGGTGTGTCTGGGTCTTAACATTGATTC
>NW_024616642.1:0-4319 GCF_008729295.1 Plectropomus leopardus
TATTATTATTATTATTATAAAACATCAATACATTTACTGCTAAAGTGTCACAGTATAAGTCAAACACGTTCCACATTTAGGCATCTGATCAGGAAGCAAGAGGACGGTCTTTCAACTAAAGGTCAAAAAGTTTCATACGCAGGACAGAGCGGGACTGTGGTCTCCTGCATGTCTCAGCCTGAAAGGACGAGCGGCACTACATTAAATCCCGCTGACGTTTGGTGAACGAATAGCTTTTCGTGGACTGGAGGAACTCTCGTGTCCCCTTACACGTGTGACAAATCTGCGAAATCAACTTAAATGTATAAAAGATGCATTGAACTGCGTCGTGTTCTTGGCTAACTGTTGGTGTTCTTCATTATGCATGAGCGACAGAACGATCTGGACTCTGAAACTAGGCCAACGTGCCGCCTCGATTTGCCTCGTCTCATCTCTGGAGGACTTGAATCGGGCTGCTCGGCTCGGCTGCAGCTTTCATCCTCGGCTGGTTTAAAGAGCCACGTTTACTGTAAATCACATGAACGGGACATATGTGAGGTTTTTTCTGCTTAACGGCACGCGATAACCACCGTCTCATCTGTGGAGTTTCACAAGGCTGCAGTTTAACATCACTATACTCCCAATCTGAGGGTCTGAGCTACCAAAACTGGCTCTCTGACTCAACGGAAAGGTTATTAACCCTTTGAAACCGGAGCGTAGTGGCTCCATTTCTTTCAAAAAACATGGGCAGAGGGCAACTTAAGAAGAAATGCCAAGAAAATGACCTGAAATTAAATCAAAATGCAAAAATAAATAAATAAATAAATTACATGGATAAAAAGGTAAAAAATCAAAAACAAACCAGAAAATGTACTTCTAATTTATTTTTTAATTCATTTTTTCTCTTTCCTTATTTGGTTTCTACATGATGTGCACCAATTTTGATTTCAATAAAAATGTAAACTTTTAAATATTTTACTATGATAACTATAACTATAGTTTCCTGGACATTTGGTTTTTTTTTTATATAAATACATTTTTAAAAATTACTGATTTAATCATCACAGCCCAGAATGACACCCAGAAATAATACAAGTCCTGTTTTTCTGCTCTGATGGCTGTGGGATCAAAAATGTCAGTTTGAATGGGTTTCAATGGAGCATTTTTGGACCTGAACAGTCTGAATGTAACTATTTAGTTTCCACGGTGTATTTTAGACTTATTGTAGGAGCTGAGCTGCAAATTCACTGATTACACTCAAATACACAATCTGGACTACATTTAGGACACATGCATCAACACACACACAGTTATCAAACAAATGAAAAATGAAAAGCGACTACCATGCAGCAAACAGTCCCTGAGGGGTTAAATCATCTATTTTTTAAGACAGTAACTGTATTTAGAATACCATACATGTTTACAGTTACTCATATGTTGTATTTTGAATAATTTAGTTACTTGTATTCTATTACTCTCCAACTAAGGTGAATTAATTTACGAATGTGACCCACGATGAAACGTGTTTGTATATTTAGGGACGGAGGACGGACACCAAACCTCAGATCAGTTTAGGAGCCAGAATATCTGAATCTCTGACATAAACGTGAGTGACGCAGTGTGACAGCGTATAAGCTGCTGATGCTGCAGCAGCGTCTCAAACGACTCAAACTGCTGACCGCCGCTCCGGTCAGGACAGGGCAGAAACCTCCGCATCAACTGTCATATCAAATACACAAAAAATGCACTTTATTTGTTTTTGTTTTGTCCCTCCTGGACAAAATCTACACCCCAAAGCCCCTTGGAGCCGCGCTGCAGAGTATAATTCACTGTCAAAATGCCGTGCCCGCCACACTGCAGACGTTTTCATACAGATCTGCACTAAAACGCCGGATCAATGGGAAGACTGTTCCTCCGTCTCCTGTTTCATTCAGCAAACAACAAAACTGTTGATCACAGTCAACATGTGATCGATAGTGGGACGGACTGGTTTGTTTCAGCTGGATAAACATCCTTTATGTCCCCTCCTGCTGTCTGAAAACTGTCCTAATGCAGACACGCTCACAGGCTCGATGATGAAACACCGAAACACCTAACAGACGCCACGCCTGATGACTTACAGGGGGTCGCAGTTTCGTTATTTGTCTTTATATTTTTGATCACTCGGTATTTCAATGTGAACATAATCTCCTCAGTGTGTTTTCTGTTGTGTATAATCAGCTGAAGAATAGTTGTGTTTTCGTTATCGCCGAATGAGCTGTTTGTATCCACACGGGGAGCAGGTCCTCATCCGTGCTGCAGCGCCATGTTTCTACAGTAGCCCAGAGCGGACAAACCAAACACTGCTTACAGACAGAGACTTTTGACTTTTCACATGGACCACATTATTTAGCAGCCCCTCAAAGACGAGCAGTGATGGAAAAACACTTTTTTAAAAAATTTTTAACATGAAACGTCTTTATTCAGGGTTTTTCGTGGGTAAAATCAGCTGGTCTGTTTGTTTTGGAGAGGAAGAAACCTCTGTGGATGATTCAGCCGCTGATAAAAACCTCCTGAACGATCTTTAAAAAATGGTGAGCTCAGATTAGCTGGTACTCCGGCATCCCAAACAGCATCAGAGAAACACTGATTTGTAATGTGAAACTGCTTTTTTCAGCATTTTTTCACCCTGGTTGTAATCACCTGATCTATTTGTTTTGGTAAGGAGGACGGTTCTGTGGAAAAACCTCTGTGGATAATCCAGCTCCTGGTTAAAACCTCCTCAACAATGAACACTAAAGGAAGTCTGACCAGGAGAAGTTTCAGCTGGTTGCAATCTAGAAAAGATTTACTCTAGATTTCTGCACACAAACATTGATATAAGTATGAGTTAATCTTCACTGCAAGATTAGACTTTTTGATGTTTTGAGCATCTTGCCAAAACAAAGCTGAGTAGAGCTGGTTACAACCCGAAGTCCTCACCGCTCGATGCCACAAAATCCTCTAAGATCTTAAAATTTGCCGGTGCCGGGCGAGCCGGCCGTCTGTGACGTGCCACACTGGGTGAAAACACTGATTTCTAACATGAAATTACTTTATTCAGTGTTTTCATCCATTTGAATCAGCTGGTCCATTGGTTTTGGAGAGGAAGAGACCTCTGTGGATAATTCAGCTCCTGGTTAAAATCTGTTTGGCTCAGAAAAAAGGCGTGCAGGCATTAGCGGGTGTTGGGTAAGGAGAAAAAATACGAGTATAATAAAATAAAGTGAAAATCATTATTGCTGCGTTTAAAATGTGTAAACACAAAGACGATGTTTACATCATCGTTTTTTAAACCTTAGTTTTCCTCACCTACACGAAAACATGATATCAGCATTTTCCAGTGCATTTTCACCCTAGAGACCAGTTTTTAAAAACACTCTTCGAGTATGAAAAGCAGCGGTTTATGGTGCACGGAGACGGAGAGAAAAAGATGTGTTTTCAGATTCAGCTGGCTCAGTGTGGGCGGATTCTTACTCGTGGCAGAAGTAGGGTAATCACTGTCCACACAGTTTCTGGATTCATCAGTCCATTTTTAACTCGCAGCAACATTTGAACTCTGAAGGGAAACACTCAGCGGCAGCATACGAGCTGCACCAAAAACGCTGCATCCATAGTGTTAAAGGCTGCACGGCGGCTCCAAAAACAGCAGCAATTATATCACATTTGCTACCTGGACTGGAACATCCCAGCTCCTGCACCTCGACTACTTGGTCTGCCTGTGTGATGTAACGGGGCTGTGTGTGTGTGTGTGTGTGTGTGTGTGTGTGTGTGTGTGTGTGTGTGTGTGTGTGTGTGTGTGTGTGTGTGTGTGTGTTTGCGCTGCACTTTCAATAATAACTGTTACCTGCCTCCACAAAATGAGGAAAGATTCACTGCTCGGCCGGCTCGCTTAGGCTTTTATAATCCGTATTAGTGCACTCTTTTGCATGATTTGAATTATTTTGTTTATAATAATAATTTCTTTCAAAAAAATATTGGAAGAAAGCAATGAAAATTTTGAGCAAAAAAAAGAAAAAGAAAAAAAGGACATTACCTGAAAAAAAGTACTTAAAAATAATAATAATTCTGTAACATCATTTAGTATATAATTATGATCATTATAATTATAGGAACAGATGAGGGACAAATTTGAATTTCTTTTTCGTAAACTGTGTTTCAAAAAATTACGAATAAATCAACCTTTACTGGACATTTTTCCCTACCTTTTTTAACCCTCTGAAACCTTTCTTGTACTGCGTTCATATGTAGTAAAACACTTGAACCATGAACAAACTAGTCTGCTTTCTTTTAAAGCATTGGGGAAAAAGTCAATGAGAATC